>NC_143397.1:1194855-1376182 GCF_052110815.1 Crocodylus siamensis
TGTGGAGAAGCTGGAGAGAGTCCAGAGGAGAGCCACGCGCATGATCAGAGGTCAGGAAAACAGATCTTACGATGACAGGCTGAGAGCCACGGGACTCTTTAGCCTGGAAAAGCGCAGGCTCAGGGGTGATCTGATGGCCACCTATAAGTTTATCAGGGGTGACCACCAGGATCTGGGGGAACGTCTGTTCACCAGAGCGCCCCAAGGGATGACGAGGTCGAATGGTCACAAACTCCTGCAAGACCGTTTCAGGCTGGACATAAGGAAGAATTTCTTTCCTGTCCGAGCCCCCAAGGTCTGGAACAGTCTGCCAGCGGAGGTGGTTCAAGCACCTACATTGAACACCTTCAAGAGTAAATTGGATGCTTATCTTGCTGGGATCCTATGACCCCAGCTGACTTCCTGCCCTTTGGGCTGGGGGCTGGACTCGATGATCTCCCGAGGTCCCTTCCAGCCCTGATGTCTATGAAATCTATGAAATCTATGAAATGGTTAGCTTCAAAATTCCGTAGTGGGTGGCTTGTTCTTTATGTAAGTTTGGGTGAATAAATCAGTAATGGTTAATTATGTAAAATAAAGCTATCTGTCGATTATTCTTTCAATGTGGACAGCACTGAGGGGCATCATCAATCAGGGTCCCAGGCTTTTCATAGATTCATAGATTCATAGATGCTAGGGTCGGAAGGGACCTCAATAGATCATCGAGTCCGACCCCCTGCATAAGCAGGAAAGAGTGCTGGGCCTACATTACCCCAGCTAGATACACATCCAACCTTCTCTTGAATACCCCCAGGGTAGGGGAGAGCACCACCTCCCTTGGGAGCCCGTTCCAGACCTTGGACACTCGAACTGTGAAGAAGTTCCTCCTAATATCCAATCTAAATCTGCTCTCTTCTAGCTTGTGGCCATTATTTCTTGTAACCCCCGGGGCCGCCTTGGTGAATAAATACTCACCAATTCCCTTCTGTGCCCCCCTGACGAACTTATAGGCAGCCACCAGGTCGCCTCTCAACCTTCTCTTGCGGAGGCTGAAAAGGTCCAGTTTCTCTAATCTCTCCTCGTAGGGCTTGGCCTGCAGGCCCTTAACCATACGAGTGGCCCTTCTCTGGACCCTCTCCAGGTTATCCGCATCCTTCGTGAAGTGCGGCGCCCAGAATTGCACGCAGTACTCCAGCTGCGGTCTGACCAGCGCCCGATAGAGGGGAAGTATCACCTCCTTGGACTTATTTGTCATGCATCTGCTGATGCACGATAAAGTGCCATTGGCTTTTCTGATGGTTTCATCACACTGCCGACTCATGTTCATCTTGGAGTCTACTAGGACTCCAAGATCCCTTTCCACTTCCGTGCCACCCAGCAGGTCATTTCCTAGGCTGTAGGTGTGCTGGACATTTTTCCTCCCTAGATGCAGCACTTTGCATTTCTCCTTGTTGAACTGCATTCTGTTGTTTTCTGCCCACTTGTCTAACCTGTCCAGGACTCGAGGAGGACCGCCTGTACTCCCTGAGTCTGATGAGGGGGGGAGGGATCCTGAATTAGTCGAGTACCAGGCTCATTCTCCTGTCACCCTAACAAGTAGCGCGAATGAATCAGACACCTCCTCAGGATCCAGTCCCTCTGCACCACTCTCCCTCAGGGAAACCACCACCGGCGTACCAAAGCATACCTAATGATTCAGAGCATGTGCCTCAGCCAAGTGCCCCATCTGAATCAGGGAATAAGGGCTATTATTTGCGGAAGACTGTAGAATCACGGCCGGTGCTGAACTGCCCGATGCGAGAGGTTATTGGAGAGGGGGGCAATGCAACTTTTGTCTACACCCCATTTAGTACTTCAGATTTATTTAACTGGAAGAATCAGAGCCCCTCTTTTCATGAAGACCCTGAAAAGACGAGGGACTTGTTTCGATCTATTGGACAAACCCATCGACCCACTTGGGCTGATGTCCAGATGATGCTCCAAACCCTCCTGACCCCGGAGGAGAGGAGATTAGTGTTGGGGACGGCAGAGCACATTGCAGCAGCCAGGGTAGAAGCGGAGGGAGCTGCTGGTCGTACCTTGCGTGATACCTGCCCTGTTGAGGAACCGAGATGGGATAATCATACTGCAGAAGGAAGAGAGCTGAGTGCACGGTATCTGGGGATTATAGTGGAAGCAATGGGGAAGGCAGTGCCTCGGGTTACTAATCTGTCTAAATTGTATGAAGTGAGACAGGGAAAAGAAGAGGATCCCTCAGCTTTCCTCGGGAGGCTGTATGAGGCGTTCCGCAGGTTTTCGGACCTAGATCCAGAAGCCCCAGAAAATCAACACATGGTAAATCTTATGTTTATTGGTCAATCCGCTGCTGATATTCGTAAGAAGCTACAGAAAACTGAGGGAGGTGCTGGGAAACCGATTTCAGAGCTGGTGGAAATTGCATATAAGGTATATGGGAATCGTAAGCAAGTGCAGGAGCGCAAGGAGGATAAAAAGGCTCAGCGACAGATGGCAGCGCTGGCAGCTGCTATAACTGGAGGTAACCCTGGAAAGGCTGGGATGCAGAAAGGGAAAGGAGAAAGAGTGGGAGCAGACGTTTGTGCTTACTGCAGGGAGAAAGGACACTGGAAGAGGGAATGCCCAAAGTTGAAGGAGAAGAGAGAGGGGGAACCGAGAGGTCACCTCATGCGGGCAGAGGAAAAGGGTGAGGACACAGAATGAAGGAGACGGGAATCTAAGACCACTACCCTTCAGGTTGGAGCCCGAGAAGATCCCATGGTAACCATTAGGGTTGGTGGCAAAAACTTTGAAGCCTTAGTGGATACTGGGGCTACATTTTCAATGATTCCAGAAAAAACCCCCTGTGCAGGAACTAGTGAACAGCATGTACTTGTGGAAGGGATTGAGGGAACGCAATCCCGACTCTCTGTTTGTAAGCCACTCCTCACCAAAGTGGGGGACCATTTGCTTGAGCACTCCTTTGTATATTCTCCAAGTTGCCCAGTTGCACTACTTGGGCGGGACCTACTCACAAAACTGCAAGCTGAGATATTTTTCAGAGACGATCAGATGGTGGTCCAGCTACCTGTCAAGCAGAGCTCAAACTATCAGATGGCTCTCCTGGAGGACCGACGCCCTGCAGTAAGTCCAGAAGATCACATGACAGGAGTAGACCCCTCGGTATGGGCTGATGGAACCCCTGCGTGAGCTAAGTCGGTCTCCCCGGTAAGGATCATCGTCGAGGATGGAGAGGGGCCCATTTGGGTAAAGCAGTACCCACTCAGCCGAGCGGCCAGAGTTGGACTCAAGCTGTTAATAGAGAAATACAAGAAGTACAGATGGCTAGTGGAAGGGTCCTCACCATATAACACCCCCGTTCTTGGAGTGCCGAAGGCAGATGGGGTCTCATACAGACTGGTCCAAGACCTGCGAGCAGTAAATAAGAAGGTCCTTTCAGACCACCCTGTAGTCCCGAACCCACACACGATTTTGACACAAGTACCGGGAGAAGCTGAAATATTTTCAGTGCTAGATTTGAAAGATGCTTTCTTCTCCATTCCCCTTCACCCAGAGAGTCAAAAATTGTTTGCTTTTGAATGGGAGGACCCAGATACTTTCCATAAAGCCCAGCTCATGTGGACAGTTCTCCCACAAGGATTCATAGCAGCCCCCAATATTTTCGGACTTGCCCTTCAGAAGGACTTGGAGGAGTGGAAGGGATCACACCCCGCAGTGACTCTTCTCCAGTGTGTGGATGACCTGCTAGTTGCAAGCCCAAATTTGCAACTCTGCGAGGAAGCCACCAGATCACTGCTAAACACCCTAGGGGGAAAAGGATATAAGGTCTCTAGAGAGAAAGCCCAAATATGTCAGCCTCAAGTTACATTTTTGGGATATAAGCTCTCAAAAGGAGTCAGAGCCCTGAGTGTGGATTGCATACAGGCAATCCAAGGTCTAGCCTCACCTAAGTCACCCAAGGAGCTGCGGGCGTGCCTAGGGCTAACTGGGTTCTATCGACTATGGATACCAGATTATGGTGGGAAGGCTAGACCACTGTATGACTCACTGACTAAGGAGAGTCTCACTAAATGGAAATGGAATAAAGAAATGCAGCATGCCTTTGATCCGCTTAAGGCAGCATTAACCCAGCCACCTGCCCTGGCCATCCCAAATAGTAAAAAGCCATATCGACTGTATGTTCATGAGAATCGAGGGGTTGCATCAGGGGTGCTGACGCAGCCATCAGGCCCAACCTGGAGACCCGTGGGATATTACTCAAAGGTTCTAGATCCGGTTGCGCTCGGGTGGCCAGCCTGTCTTCGGGCTGTGGCAGCCACAGCAGTGGTTGTTGAAGAAGCCCAGAAGATAGTCATGGGTGAGGACATGGAAGTACACACCCCACATGGGGTTCCCCAGATTCTAGGGACTGAGGGAGGAAAGTTTCTCAACCCTTCCAGACAATCACAGTATGAGATATTTTTGCTCTCTAATCCAGGACTTACTTTCAAACATACTACAGCCTTGAACCCTGCAACCTTGCTGCTGGAGCCAGGGAAACCGATGCATGACTGCCTTGAGGTCCTGAATCAAACCACGCAGGTGCGACCTGATCTTGCTGAGGACCCAATTGAAAACCCAGATGCTGAATACTTCGTAGACGGCTCCAGCTCTGTCATCGATGGAAAAAGACGAACAGGATGTGCAGTGGTAACCTTGGATGAGGTAGTATGGAGGGAGTCATTGCCGAGCTCTTGGTCGGCACAGGCCGCGGAACTCACTTCTCTCACCCGAGCATTACAGCTGGGGACAGGCCGGTGGGTTAATGAATATACTGATTCTCACTATGCTTTTTCTACGGTCCATGCGCACGGACTATTGTGGAAAGAAAGGGGTTTCATTATGGCTTCTGGGAATAGAATTGCTAACGGCCCTCAGATTATCAAGCTGCTAGATGCACTCCACCAGCCTAAAGAGGTAGCAGTCATTCATGTGCGGGCCCATGGGAAGGTTGCTGAGGAAAAGCATAAGCTTGGAAATGCAAGGGCTGATGCGGCAGCAAAGGAAGCCGCATTTATTGGTGGAGAGGTGGAGGAAGTATCCAGGCAGGCCTTGTCCCATGCCATATGGCCATACGTCTGGGATCTAGTCCCGCAGTATTCCCCTGAAGAAGATAAATTTGCACAGGAGGCTTGCGTAGAAAAGAACTCCCATGGGTGGTGGATAGTACCAGGAGGGAAAGTCATGATACCCAGGCCATTGCTTCGGGAGGTGCTGCATCAGCTCCATACAAGTACCCACATGGGAGGCTTGGCTATGGGTGATCTAGTGATCCGCCAAGCAGTAGCCACAGGGCTATATGTAGAAGCTCAGTGCATTGCTACCAGGTGCATCACATGTCAGAAAGTAAACCCTCGAATGAAACCTCCTGTGCCAATGGGAGGTAGACCCTGGGCAGCGTACCCTGGACAAGCATGGCAGATTGATTTTGCCGAGCTCCCACGGTCCGGACATCATAGGTTTTTACTTGTCATGGTATACTTGTCATGGTAGACCAGCTCTCCGGTTGGGTCGAGGCATGGCCCACCAGGACTGCCACTGCAGCTACAGTAGTGAAGTATCTGTTGCAGGAAATCATTCCCCGGTATTCTCTGCCCGAATCCATTGAGTCGGATCAAGGACAACACTTTGTGGGAAAAGTAGTTCAAGAGGTCGCACGAGCCCTCAAGATCACTTGGAAACTACACATACCATGGAGACCACAGAGTTCAGGACAAGCGGAACGGGTGAATAGGACCTTAAAAACTCTACTCACCAAGATTTGTATTGAAGCACACCTTAAGTGGCCTCAAGCATTGCCGCTAGCTCTTACTTGCATTCGAAACACTCCCCGACGGGGCATTAAATTAACCCCATATGAAATTATGTTTGGCAAGCCTCCTCGAGTCTTACCCCCGGGATGCGAGAAAATGTAACTTTTGAATTAGGTAATAGCGAGCTTCACATGTACGTTATTGCTTTGCAGTCTGTCTTGTCTTCTCTTCACAGGTATGCAGCCTCCTTTCAACGTCAGCCTTTAGACGTCCCGGTACATGACTTCCACCTGGGAGACTGGGTCTTGGTGCAGCGGTGGAAAAAGGAACCTTTGACTGAGAGGTGGAGTGGCCCTTTCCAGGTACTTCTAGCAACCCACAGCGCTGTAAAGATTGCTGGCCATGACCGTTGGATACACCATACCCGTGTGAAACGACATCCACGAGCGTCAGAGGACATCAGCTCCCAGGACGAGCTCACTGCGGAAGCTGAGCTGTCCTCGGAACAAGAAGCCAGCAGGTGGAGCTGTGAACCTACTGGTGATCTCCAAGTGCGCCTGAGATGGCTTAATCAGAGTCCAGAAAATCAAATAAGGAAGTAACAAAGAAAAAGTTTAGGCTGTATTTGATCTCAAGAGAGGGAGGATATGGCGGGAGTCTTATTATGCCTTGTTGTTCTCTATGTAGTAAAAGAGGCAGGATTGAGCCGCCCTAGCCACCACCCTATATCCCCGTTTCCCCCAATTGCTCCCCCAGAAGCAAATTTCTATGTTGACATGATAGAAAGAATTGCAGGTACCTTCAATCTCACCAACTGCTGGGCCTGTGGGGGACTCGAAGAGGCCGGAGGCCAGTGGCCTTGGAGGGCTTTTCCTTTGGCCCCAAAGTAGTTCGTGAGTAGTAAGGCAGATGTTAAGAGTACTAAATAAAAATGGGGAGCAGAGGGGGGAATATTGTTAGAAATGGAATATTGTTAGAAATGCACAGCTTGCATCTTGCAGCTGATAAGAAAGAAATACTGCCCAAGGCTCCTTTCTCCCCCTCACCCGCCTTAGTCTTTCTCATGCCTTAGCCTTTCTCATGCTGATTGCAGAAGCTGGAATTCAATTGACTGTGGCCTTGGGGTATGAACTTTTGCCGAACTGTTGTAGTTTCTGGGCATGCTTAATGAGCTGATGCATATTTACCTCTCTGCCCTGCATACTTAAGTAGCTAATTATACTATACATGCAATGTATGTAATGATGTAACTACATGTATGCTTGTATGAAACGGAAGTAGCTGTAAGAGTTCCGGTGTCTGCACACGTGCTCAGGAGAGAGAAGATAAATTCTGCTTGCAAACACAATTAGTTTGTCAGAAGCTGATTTGGGCATCAATGCCCCACTCTGACCTTGTTTGCAAACAAATACATCCTTCTGTACCAGCTAATGACTGTGTGTCTGTGATTTTTGCGAGCCTCCAGAGAAACAAACTGCTTTTTGCAACAACATGGCGCGTAACAGGAGCTGACCGGGGCTGCCAGGCTGAGGAACTGGAGTGAAGCTCACTGTGGGGACGGAGTCCCATTGATCCAAGTCCAGACCCCATTAGAGTCTCAGCTCTGGTGCGAGACATGTGGGTGCAAGCCCACTGCATCCCCGTGAGCCCAGGGACCCCAGGACCCCTGACGAGCCCCGGCCTGCCAGCAGGCAAGCAGAGGCCCGCGGAGGGAGGGACCTAGCCAGCTGGGAGCGAGCTAAGTGGGCCGCAGAGGGTCATGTCCCCCCAGCTCCTACTTCGCCCAGCTCCCCAGGGAGCTGCGCGATCGGAGCCCCACGAGCAGGCCGCGCAAACAGGCGTGGTCCTGAGCCCGCTGCATGAGTTAGCCTGGGAGTTTGTGCAGGAGGGTGCACGGGAGGGCCCGAGGCCCTGCCTGTGAGACCCCCAGAGTAGACAGTCCCAGCCGTAGCCAGCCCACCAGCGGCATGACACGCATGGGCACGTGCCGCACCCCGAGGGTCCCCTCAGGGTCTGCGGCGTCCCCACCCCGGCACCTCAGAGACGGCCGCCCAGACGGAGCCCACGGTCCCGGGCTCCACGCAGACGGGGGCCCTGGCTCTTGGCTGCGGGGGCTGCCTGTCCCTTTTTCAGGCTCTGGGCCCGGGAGCACGGCCACCTCCCCATGTGGGGCCTGATCCCCTTTGGGGTCTCCGGCGCGCCAGTGGGAGCAGCTCCAGGCCACAGTCCAGAGACTGCACGCCATCAGGGACTGTGAGCAGGAGATCGACTCCTACTGCCAGGCCCTTCTGCCCCAGGAGCCGGAGGGTAGACCACAGGGTTGGACCAAGGTGGTCAAGGGAGCCAGGGCCCGGTGCAGCAAGGCCCCTACCCCGCTGGAGCTTTGCAATAGATACGAGCCTCTTGCATCCCCAGCAGAGCCTGCTCAGCTCCCACAGGCAACGCAGAGGACACTGCAGCTGCTGCCCCTGCTCCCCCCAAGACCAAACACAAAGTGCTTCTTGTGGGAGACTCCATCCTGAGGGGGACTGAGGGTACAACCTGCCGCCCCGACCCCTTAGCCCGGGAAGTTTGCTGCTTCCCAGGGGCCTGCGTCTGGGACATTGTGGAGAGGATCCCACAGCTCCTCCGGCCCACAGACCGCTACCCCATGCTCCTCATCCATGTGGGTACCAACGACACGGCTCAGAGCGCTCCCAGCCGGGTCATGAGGCGCTGCAGGGATTTGGGAGCGGGGCTAAAGGGTCTGGGGGCACAGGCGGTGTTTTCTTCGATCCCCCTAGTCTCGGGCGATGGGCTGAGGATGGAGAGGAGGATCCACATAATCAACCAAAGACTGCGGTGCTGGTGTCATCGGGAAGGCTTTGGCTTCCACAACCAGAGCCTGCTCTTTCGCGGGAGAGGCAGCGAGCTGCTGGGAAGAGACGGCCTCCACCTCTCCCCCCTGGGGAGGAGGCTCTTCGCAGCCAGACGGGCTGACCTGCTCCACCGGGCTTCAAACTAAGCCTGCCGGGGGATGGAGGGACTTCCGCCACTGCTGGCCCACTGATTTTCCATTATACAGCTGTAACCTCTCTTGCCATCCCCTTTCCAAAAGCCCCTAGGTTTCCATCTCTCCGAATCTTTCCCAAGGGTCGCTCTTCAGTTAACTATGTGAAAGGCCTCTAGAGATAAAATTCAAAAACAAGACATTCAGCACGTTCACTGCAAGGCCTCTAAAGGTAAAATTCAGAATCAAGATATTCACCACCTGGGCAGAAACAAGCAATGATCCTAGATAAAAAGAGGAACCTTGCCTTTTTTCCTAACTGGCTAATGGGTATTTATTCCAAAAATTGAAACTATTACATTCAGTATGACAATACCCTGTACATGAGGGATTGAATGGACAAAAGGGGAGGGGCATAACTTTTTATGTCACGGAAAGCTGCGCGCCCCTGCAAGCCGACATGGGCACCTATGGTGCACGACTTGTCACCCTTGTTTAACCCTCTGGGTTAAAATCCAGGGGAACACAGCACAGGGGATACTATGGTGGGGGTCTACAGACCCCCCTACCCAGAGTCAAGACCTTGACCAGGAGTTCGCCGGGGAATTCGCTGAGGCCGCACAATCCCGGTGTATGGTTGTCATGGGAGACTTCAACTACCCAGATGTCTCGTGGGAGGAGCGCTCAGACCAAATCCAAGAGGTCGCAAACCTCTCTCTCATGTGTGGACGACCTCTACCTGACGCAGGAAGGCTACAGGCCGACAAGAGGTAAAGCACTGCTCAACCTCGTACTGGCAACCAGGGATGACCTAATTAGCAACCTAACAACCAAAGGGAAGCTGGGTGACAGTGATCATGATCTGATCACCTTCGCCATCTGCCATAAAGCTGGCAAATCAGTCAGTAATACAGAAGTCCTCGATTTCAGGAAAGCTGACTTTGACAAGCACAGGAGGCTTGTCAGAGAGGCCCTAAAAGGCCACAACCCAAAGGCGAGGGGAGTTCAGGACAAGTGGTTGCTCCTCAAGGGAGCAATCCTAGATGCACGAACAAAGTCCATCCTGCATCGGAGGAAAGGCAGCAGGAGACCACAGCAGCCCCCTTGGCTCTCCAGGGAACTGGTAGACCTCCTGCGTCTTAAAAGGAAGACCTACAAAGGATGGAGGACTGGAACCGCCACCAAGGAGGAATACTCTGCTCTGGTCCGGACTTGCAGAGAGCAAACCAGGAAAGCCAAGGCTGAGACTGAACTCCAGCTAGCTACGAATATCAAGGACAATAAAAAGTCCTTTTTTTAGATATCTGGGGAGCCGGAGGAAAAGCAAGGGCAAGACTGGGCTCCTGCTAAACCAGATGGGGTAACTGACAACTGACGCCCAGGAAAAAGCAAACTTGGTAAATGGGTACTTTGCATCAGTTTTTCACCAGTTCCATGGGATGCCCCCTGTGGCGGGCCAGTAGGGGGCGCTCCTGCGTTGAGTCGCCCACCTCCCTGCGCCCGACCACCTTCCCAGCTCCGAATGCCTCCCTACGGGCGCCTTATGCTTGGCCAACCCCTCTCCCAGAGCACACTCACTAGTCTGGGGGTAAGGTCGCCCACACCACCCAGAAAAGGGACTGTCTTGGCCCTGTCTCCTTGGGGAAACACAGGCCTAATAGTCCAACGGGCACTCGACCCAGTACAGGCACTTGGGGCACTTCCCTAAGTCAGGGGGCAAAAAGCAAAGTCTCCCTTAGTCCGCAGACCTAAGGGGTCTCTTAGGCATAATTTAGACCCACTCCTCAATAAGTCTCCCACACCAGTCAAAAAGGAGAACTTTATTGATTACAGGGGGTAGGGTAAACTAGGGTACAGGATTGAGCAATATCTTAGGAATCCTAAAGAGCAAACAGTGTGGCTGACGTAGCCTTTTGATCACGCATATGTGTTACTGCCAGCTAGATCTCTAATCCGATTGAGTAGCTTACTCACAAGCACCTTGCAAAGACCGGTGCAATTCCCCTCTGGAGGCAGGCGGTTTCTAGCTCATGAGTTTGGGGGAGAGAGCCAACTTTAGATGGTCGTGCTCCTCTGTGTCCCCCGCATGGCTGCTGCTTCACCTCATGGCCGAAGAGAGAGCCTGTCCTTTCCCCCACTAACTTATATAGCCCCTGTGACCTCATTCACCTGCTCCAGTGGAGGCCAGCCCCAGGTGGCTGTCAGCCAACCAATTTGTAATACATCACCTGTTACCGGGCAGACTCCAGCCCACCAGGTAGATGCCCCTCACCCAGGTGGCTGATGCCAGTCGTAGGCAGAGGGGGCAGGTTCCCCCTCCCTCAGGACTGCAGCCAGCTCAGGTCACCTAAGGAGACAGGCCGAGGGTGTGGTCTCCTCTGTGCTGGCCCATCTAATCACGTTGTCACAGGGCAGAGATTTTGGGGAGAAACCAAGGTGGCTTTCTGCCACGCTTCCCCCCCCTTTATAAAGCTTGGATCCGTAGCTTCACGGAGGTATGAAGACAAGCGTGCTAGTTTGGAGGGGTCACCTTTCGACCCTAAAGAGAAATTACACCCCACATAATACTGATCCTAACAATAAAACATATAACCCATAACAGCACATTCAGGAACTTCCCCGCCCGAGTGCTCTCAAGCAGGTCTGAGTCCATCCATGACCCAGAGTCCTCCAGGGTGGGGAAGAAGCAGGGCAGGGCCAGCTCAGCACCTGATAAGGCTGAGAGCAGATAAACGGCAGGCTTTGGGAGATCTTGTGCCCTTCCTGTGCCAGGATACCTCATGCATTTTTTCAACCATTGCAGCAACAGCGATGCTCCAGCCCTGCTGCAGGAACTGGCATGGTCTCTAGTGTCTTCGTGCACAGACCTGGCCCCTGCATACAGAACGGTGTAGATGGTGGAGGGGTCTCTGTGTGGGAGGCACCTGTGGGTGGACGGGTCTCTGTGTCCAGTCACCAGTGAGCATTGATGGGGGCAGATCCCACATTTGGAAGGGTCCTTTTTCCCCCTGACTGTTACTAATGGGCCGCAGAGAACAACACACAGCCCAGGAGACCCTGTCATTGTATATCGTTCCTTGTGACCCAGGTTATTTCTGGGCCTGGGGCAGTCAGGGGCTGCTGGGCCAGGCCTGGGCTTACTCCACATGGCCTCTTGGATGCTCTTGCCCCCCTAGACCTCCTCTGCCAGGGGGCCTTCCCAGGGAGGACAGGGGTGTGGCTGCTGGAGCCAATGGCAGGGCCATGGTCCACATCCGGCTGTGCTTGACCACCCCCTCCTGTGGTCCAGGCCACTTCTGCTTCTGGCTCTTTCTTGCACTAGCAGCTGCAGAGCCACCGTGTGCAACACTGCCAGGATGGGTGAGAGCGTCACATATGCTGAGCTGCAGTTCTCCAAGGCCCCCACCCCGGGACGAAGTGTGACCCCGCAGGCACAAGGGGAAGGTAGGAGTGAGCACCCCTCTGCCATCCAGCCCTGCCCCTGCCCAACCCCCTGAACAGCTCCTGTGTCTGCAGCCCTACCAGCCCCAGGAAAGACCGCTGACACCTTCGAGACCTTCCAGCTGTGCCCAGTGGGTGAGAGACCAGCCGGAGATGGGGCTCAGCAGCATAGAGGTGAGAGTGAGGGAATCCCCTGCCCTGCCCAGGGCTCCCTGGCAGGGATGCAGAGAGCTCCCAGGGGTGCACAGCTGGAACGGGTGTGACACAGGACTGCAGGGGGCTAAGATGACAAGACTTGACAGGGGATGGAGGGGCTGTTCTGCCCCAGGGCTGAGGGGTGGCTTTGGTTGCTGTGCCCAGGCTGCAGGGCAGAGACGGGTAAGTGGCTGCCCGGGGCTCCTGGGCTTTGCTAGGGGCCACGTGAGCTGGGAAGGAGTTTTCCCCCCTCCCCGGTTGCTGCAGGCATCAGGGTTTCCTTTGCAGCCCTCAGAGGTGCTGAGTGCCGGGTGCATAGAGGTGCTGGGCTGTGGGTGTGAGTGCAGGTGGGGCAGGAGGGACAGTGCACACTTCTCCATTCAGACACACTCACACACTCGTTCATAGAGAGCAGCGTCCTGTGTCTGATGCTGCCACCTTCCCTGGAGCCGAGGCTTGGGCTGGGGATCGGGCTGTGCCAATGCTTCTGCTGGGGTGGGAGGGCCTCCAGGCCTGCTGCCCTCTGTCTTGTATGGGGCTTTGGGGGCTGCAGGTGCCGTGGGGTGATCCCAAGGTGCTTCATCTCTTGCAGAGCCCCGGCGGAGCATACGTCCCCTGCCCCTGGCCCTGCTGGCAGCCTGCCTGGCCCTGCTGGCCACCACCATCGCCCTGGGGGTCTGCTGTGAGTAGAGGGAGCAGGGGCAATGGGCAGGTGTGGGGGAAGCATGGAAGACAGTGGGCAGTGTTGTGTCTGCATCTGTGTCTGTGTCCTGGTGCTGCTTTTGGAGGCTTTTGCCAGCTTCTCCATCCCTTGGGCCCAGGGCTTGGGTGGAGGTGTGAGCTTGGGGATGGGGGGTGCCCCTGTCATGGGCAGTGCATCTATCGGTGGTGCAGGGCCCTGCCCCTGATGCTGACAGCCCCATGCTCGTAGACTGGCAGCAGGGGGAGTGCCTGGAGCAGGCCCAGGCAGAGGTGATGTAAATGCAGAAGGAGGGGAACCGCAGCCAGATCGAGCTCCAGAAGGTCATGGGGGAGCTGGAACATGCACGGCAGCTGGCCCAGACACTGCAGCAACAGCTGGACACAGCCCAGGCCACTATGCAGTCCCGCCCCAGCCGCAGGCCCCATCATGGACCCATGTCCACACCAAGGGGAAGGGTCCTGTCCCGACTGTCTGCATGTCTCCATGCTGACCTGCTGAGACGCCTGGCTCCAGCTCTGGGGAGACCTCAGTGTTCCCACATGACTCCAGTTTGCCCTCTTCTTTCATTTGGCTTCTGATCCCAGAGTACCCTCAGCTCCCCTCAACTCTGCCTCCAGCTTCTGCCCCGGCTTGTCCTGACCTCGGATACAGCTCCTAGATCCAGGTCGGATGCCAGACCCCTCTGGAGGCCCTCGCACTCTCTTGAAAAGTGACCTGGGCTGCACCTGCGCCCCCAGGGTCTTGCCACTAGGCCAGTGGATGGGAGCAGAGTCCGGAGAGACCCTGACAGCTGGATAGCCGGGCAGGAGCCGGTGCAGGGAAGTGCAGTGCAGACCAGTGCAAGGTGCTCCCCAGTGAGGAGTGATGCAAAGTACAGGAAAAGTCTGGGAGTCCCTGGCAGGACAGCAGCGCTGGAGACATGGACCTGGGAGTCCTGGGAGTTGCCAAAGTTGGGGCAAGTCTGCAGCGTGACGCACCTCACAAAAAGGCGAGCCCAGCTTGAGCTGTATCAGTCGGAGCAGACCAGCACCTGTCCCGCAGCCAGTCGGACAAGTTCCAACATGCTCCCCAGCCCACAGCAGCCCCCAGAGCCCAAAGTATGTACCTGGACCAGGCAGATGCCACTCCGCCTCAATCATTTCTCCCAGTGCCAGGACTTCAAGGACGGCAAGACCAAGATGCTGGATACACTCAGCAAGCGGGTCATGTCGCTGTCCTTCAACCTTACTGCCCCACACCACCTGCCCACCAAGGACCCCCATGATGCCCAAGCCCAGAGTGGAGGCACATGGTGACTTCCTGGTCCCTGTGCTGTCACCTGCGAGTGCCAGTGACCCCCTGGCTCCACCGAGGCACCGTCCCAGTACTGGGTACAACATCTGAGCTCTGCCACTTCGTAGGGGCCCTGCAGCCCACCTCTCGCCAGCTGAGAAGCCAGCGCCAGGGCCCTGGATCCGGCCAAGTTCTAGACCTGGGAGCAGGGAGGGCGCTGTGGAGGAGTTGGGTTCAGCTGACTTGCTCCCCTTCCCCTGGGGCTGTAGGATGGGTGTGTAGAGACCAGGGCCTCGTGGCCTGCATGTTGCCTCCTCTGCCTGGGCTCGCAAGGGTAGTGAGAGCAGTGTGTACAGCCCCCGACACAGGGCAGGGGATTAGTGGTGTGGGGGTCCCAGGGGTGGAGCAGCTATTGAGGGAGGCCTGTGTGCAATAGGGAGGCCAGACATGACACTGCCCTAGTGCTCACTTCCGCACACACACGGCACTGGGAAATGCAATCTCAGCAGTTTAATACTATGAAGATGCCTGTGAGCAGCAGGAATGGCAACAATATATTTCCCGGCTTATTTACAGTGTTCAATACACCTTCCTGACCCATGGTGCATCCCACCTCCCCCCGGGCATGGGGAGGTCCCCAGTATGAAGCTCTGTGGGGCAGGATGGGGGCACCCACGGGCCTGCAGTGCAGGGCTGGCTCCTTGGTCTGTACGGGTCCCCAGCGGTGATGCTCATCCCTGCAACAGGCACCACAGTGGTGGGGAAAGTGACCCCAGGGCTGCTGGGACCCCCTGGCTGGCCCCAGGGGCTCCTCCTGCTCTGGGTGGGCACGGGTGAGAAGGAGAGTGGCTGGGATCAGGGAATGGGGCTCTGCCTGCTGGTCCTGGATCAGTGGGGGCTGCTGTGGGGAGTGGGCGCAGAAGGAGGACAGTGGGGTTGGTGCATGTTTGCCTGGTGTACAGGGCAGCACAGGCAGGTGCAAGCCCCGGTGGAGTGGCAGGTTCCCCTCCAGCCCTGCTGCCAGGGCCCGTGCAGGGGCATCGTGTATGCAGCCCGTGGGGCCCAGCACTGTGCCCGGCCCACAAACACCACGGAGGCCCGTACAACAGCCAGGCCCTGTGGAGGAGACAGCAAAGAGGATAGGAGCTGCGACCTGCAGAGCTGGAGCCCACTTGGACAGGTGGCCGTGGGCAGACGCCTGCCAGCACCACTTCAGCCCTGTGCTGAACCCACTGCTGGGAAAGGAGGGGGACCCTTAGCCCCCTCCACCCCCACGTGTGCTGGGTGCAGGTCAGAGATGCAGCCGTCTGTGCCATCAGGCCTGCAGGGTCCGGCAGCCCAGCTCTGGCATAGATCCGGGGCCCCGGGAACATCCGCTAATGCCTTTGCTAGGCCCTGCCTGCTCGACCGTTTCCCAGAGCAGGTGCTGCTGAGTCCTTGGAGCTGCGAGGGGATCAGGCTGGTGCTGGTGGGAGCTGGTCCCTGGAGCCACGAGCTGAAGCCGAGGGGCAGGGTGAGCGGGGCAGCCAGAGCCAGTCCCCCCTCGAGTGTGCGCGGTGCAGGATCCAGCTGACAAGTGGGGAAGGGGACACGAGTCCCTGGTGCTGCGATGCTGTGGACACGTGCTCTTCCAGTCACAGGTCCCTCGTGGCTTCATGCCCTGGGGTCAGTGCCTGTGGTTCCCTGGGAGCGGCCGCCGGCCGGCCTCTCGCAGACCCAGCGGTGATAGGACCGGTCTCCTCTCTCTATTCTGCCCCCTTTTATCACTCCAAAATAACCATAAGATGTCCTGCTCCCAGGCCTGCGACGACAGAGGCCGCATCATGACCCGAGGGCGTCCCAGCCCCTCAGGGCCCTGCCCGCCTGCCTGCAGCCTCAGCCCCGGCTCCCCCCTGCCTGGGAGCCCACGGCCCGTCTGACCTTGTACCAGGGCCCGAGCCAGACCCCCGTCACAGCCCGCGCTGTGGGCTGACAGGGAGCTCCCCACACTCCCACCTGGTGCTCGGGAAGGGGGGCCCAGAGTTTCTAGGCAAGGAGCTCGGTGCCAACTTACGGGGTGTACGGGGTGCCGTCCTCCCACTGCCACTGACGTGACTCCTCTCTCCGCCTGAGTCCGATCCAGTACGGGACGTCCGCGTGGGCAAGAAAGCTCTGCAGAGGTGACAATGGCTGTGAAACGTGCCCAGGGCAGGGAGACCCAATGCCCGGGAAGGACGTCCAGGGGAGCCCGGGGGGCTGGGGGTGCCCCTCAGGACCGGGAAGGGGCAGGAGAAGGGCTGTCAACTGCTCCAGCCTCCGAGGCCCCCATGCTGCAGGAGGTCCCCAGCCTTTCTTCCTCCCCTCTAGCCTGTGTCTTCCCTTCACCTGCCCCATGTGCCCCTCGGCGCTGCCTTAACCCACCAGGCCCTGCCCAGCCCCGCTCCACGCCACGGGATGGGGTCACTGGCTCCTCCAGGGCCAGGCCTGCCACGACCCTCGCTGTGCCTCCTCCCTGCTCCCTGCCCTTCCCTGCCTGCTCCTGCCAGGCATCACTTTCCTCTTGCCCCTCCAGGCCCAGATGTACCGGCATGGCCCTGTGGTCCCGGGGCTGGAGAACGAGGAGCCGGGAGGAATTTACTTCACACTCGCGTTTGCTTTGCTCCCAGGTCTTCTCCTCCCTGGAGACGAACAGGCACTTCCCACGGTGCAGCATCCAGGTCTCCGGGCAGCAGTCTGGGTACAGGTAGATACTCACACCTCTGCCTCCACCGTGTGCCAAGGCTCTCAGGCCCTCCTCCCACCCACTGGGGCCTGGGCCATGCTCTGCGCTGCTTGGGATGGTCCTGGGTGCAGGAGCCGGGCAGATCTGGCTCGGAGGTCAGGGCTGGGCTCTGATCCTGGCCCTGTGCAATCCCGGGAGCTCCCACCCTGCCCAACGCCCCCAGCACCTGCCGGACCAGCAGACCCTGAACACCCGTAGCCTGGGCTGGCCCCAACTGCAGTAGGGCCTGAGTTCCTACTTCCCCAGATCTGTGCCTGGCCCCCACAGCTGCCTCCTCCATAGTCCCCACATGCGGGGGCTTGACCCCTCCATCACACCAGGCTAGTGCATGGGGCTGGCACTGCCCTCTACTCCTTGCCCCGCTTCTGGGGTCAGGAGCCATGTCCCCCACCTTGCACCGCAAAGCACTACCTGTGGCCTGGCAGGACTGCATAGTGGCCTGGGCTGTGTCCAGCTGTTGCTGCAGTGTCTGGGCCAGCTGCCATGCACGTTCCAGCTCCCCCATGACCTCCTGGAGCTCGATCTGGCTGCAGTTCCCCTCCTGTTGCATTTGCATCACCTCTGCCTGGGCCTGCTCCAGGCACTCCCCCTGCTGCCAGTCTACGAGCATGGGGCTGTCAGCATCAGGGGCAGGGCCCTGCACCCCCGATAGATGCACTGCCCATGACAGGGGCACCCCCCATCCACAAGGTCACACCTCCACCCAAGCCCTGGGCCCAAGGGATGGAGAAGCTGGCAAAAGCCTCCAAAAGCAGCACCAGGGCACAGATACAGATGCGACACAACACTGCCCAGTGTCTTCCATGCTCCTCCAATACCTGCCCATTGCCCCTGCTCCCTCTACTCACAGCAGACCCCCAGGGCGATGATGGTGGCCAGCAGGGCCAGGCAGGCTGCCAGCAGGGCCAGGGGCAGGGGACGTATGCTCCGCCGGGGCTCTGCAAGAGATGAAGCACCTTGGGATCACCCCACGGCACCTGCAGCCCCCAAAGCCCCATACAAGACAGAGGGCAGCAGGCCTGGAGGCCCTCCCACCCCAGCAGAAGCATTGGCACAGCCCGATCCCCAGCCCAAGCCTCGGCTCCAGGGAAGGTGGCAGTATCAGACACAGGACGCTGCTCTCTATGAACGAGTGTGTGAGTGTGTCTGAATGGACAAGTGTGCACTGTCTCTCCTGCCCCACCTGCACTCACACCCACAGCCCAGCACCTCTATGCACCCGGCACTCAGCACCTCTGAGGGCTGCAAAGGAAACCCTGATGTCTGCAGCAACCGGGGAGGGGGGAAAACTCCTTCCCAGCTCACGTGGCCCCTAGCAAAGCCCAGGACCCCGGGCAGCCACTTACCCGTCTCTGCCCTGCAGCCTCGGCACAGCAACCAAAGCCACCCCTCAGCCCTGGGGCAGAACAGCCCCTCCATCCCCTGTCAAGTCTTGTCATCTTAGCCCCCTGCAGTCCTGTGTCACACCCGTTCCAGCTGTGCACCCCTGGGAGCTCTCTGCATCCCTGCCAGGGAGCCCTGGGCAGGGCAGGGGATTCCCTCACTCTCACCTCTATGCTGCTGAGCCCCATCTCCGCCTGGACCCACACCCACTGGGCACAGCTGGAAGGTCTCGAAGGTGTCGGCGGTCTTTCCTGGGGCTGGTAGGGCTGCAGACACAGGGGCTGTTCAGGGGGTTGGGCAGGGGCAGGGCTGGATGGCAGAGGGGTGCTCAGTCCTACCTTCCCCTTGTGCCTGGGGGATCACACTTTGTCCCGGGGCGGGGGCCTTGGAGAACTGCAGCTCAGCATATGTGACTCTCTCACCCATCCTGGCAGTGTTGCACACGGTGGCTCTGCAGCTGCTTGTGCAAGAAAGAGCCAGAAGCAGAAGTGGCCTGGACCACAGGAGGGGGTGGCCAAGCACAGCCGGATGTGGACCATGGCCCTGCCATTGGCTCCAGCAGCCACACCCCTGTCCTCCCTGGGAAGGCCCCCTGGCAGAGGAGGTCTAGGGGGGCAAGAGCATCCAAGAGGCCATGTGGAGTAAGCCCAGGCCTGGCCCAGCAGCCCCTGACTGCCCCAGGCCCAGAAATAACCTGGGTCACAAGGAACGATATACAATGGCAGGGTCTCCTGGGCTGTGTGTTGTTCTCTGCGGCCCATTAGTAACAGTCAGGGGGAAAAACGACCCTTCCAAATGTGGGATCTGCCCCCATCAATGCTCACTGGTGACTGGATACAGAGACCCGTCCACCCACAGGTGCCTCCCACACAGAGACCCCTCCACCATCTACACCGTTCTGTATGCAGGGGCCAGGTCTGTGCACGAAGACACTAGAGACCATCCCAGTTCCTGCAGCAGGGCTGGAGCATCGCTCTTGCTGCAATGGTTGAAAAAATGCATGAGGTATCCTGGCACAGGAAGGGCACAAGATCTCCCAAAGCCTGCCGTTTATCTGCTCTCAGCCTTATCAGGTGCTGAGCTGGCCCTGCCCTGCTTCTTCCCCACCCTGGAGGAAGGGCACCGTGCACCACAGCTCCTCCACCCTCTCTCCCAGCTACGTGGGTTGTCCACCCCAGGGCTCACCCCAAGCCCTTTCCTAGGCAGCTGCATGGGTCTGAATTCATCCTGTTCCAGAGGACATCAAGGGCTTCCCCCAAAGGGCTGGAGGAACTGGCCTGTGGGATCAATATTGACCAGGCTGTGGGAGACAGGCGAGGTGCAGAGATCTAGAGAAGAGCCAGTGCAGTGCGCCTCACTGGAAAGCACAAACGGGACCCAGGGAGCTACATCCCGGTTCCTGTCATCTCTGTGCCTGGGAAGTCACTGGAGCAGACACTCAGGAATGGTCTGTGCAAGTGTGTGGAGGAGGAAAGGCTGAGCACAAGCAGCTATGTGAGTTCATGACAAACAAATCACGTGCAACAAGCTCAATTTCCTCCTTGGCCTGGGGAACTGCTGCGGCACGAAAGGCTGTTGGGACATCATGTGTCTGGCCTGCAGCCAGGCTTTGGCCAGGTCCCGTGTCACCATTTTACACAGTTTGGAGATGCATGTACTACAGCTACAACAAGCTACAACTACAACAAAATACAAAGACACCCGGCTCTCACCCTCTGGCAAAGGGGGCTGGACCCCGCTTGTCCCACCTGGGCCACAACCCTGTGCTCAGCTTCTTCAACAATGACTCCAGTTATGACTTCAGTTATGAAATTATTGTTCAATAATGATGCCAAGATCCCTTTCTCCCTTCGTGCTCTCAAGAAGGGAGTTTCCCATCTTCTAAGTGTGCTGCTGGTTCCTACTGCCCAGGTGCAGCACCCTGCACTTGTCAGTATTGAAATGCATCCTGTTTATGTTAGCCGACCCCTGTGACCTATCCAGATCTTGCTGCAATCTTTCCCTCCCTACTAGCATGTTCACCTCACCCCAAATTTTGGTATCATCAGTGAATTTCATAGATTTCATAGATTTCGTAGACATCAGGGCTGGAAGGGACATTGGGAGATCTTCGAGTCCAGCCCCCTGCCCAAAGGGCAGGAAGTCAGCTGGGGTCATAGGATCCCAGCAAGATAAGCATCCAATTTACTCTTGAAGGTGTTCAATGTAGGTGCTTGAACCACCTCCGCTGGCAGACTGTTCCAGACCTTGGGGGCTCGGACAGGAAAGAAATTCTTCCTTATGTCCAGCCTGAAATGGTCTGGCGGTAGTTTGTGACCGTTCGACCTCGTCATCCCATGGGGCGCTCTGGTGAACAGACGTTCCCCCAGATCCTGGTGGTCACCCCTGATAAACTTATAGGTGGCCATCAGATCACCCCTGAGCCTGCGCTTTTCCAGGCTAAAGAGTCCCATGGCTCTCGGCCTGTCGCCGTAAGATCTGTTTTCCTGACCTCTGATCATGCGCGTGGGTCTGCTCTGGACTCTCTCAAGCTTCTCCACATCCTTTTTGAATTGTGGAGCCCAAAACTGGACGCAGGACTCCAACTGCGGCCTCACTAAGGCCGAGTACAAGGGGAGAATGACATCCCGGGATTTGCTCGAGAAGCTTCTATGGATGCAAGCCAGTGTTTTGGTTGCTTTACTAGCCGCAGCATCGCATTGCAGGCTCATGTTCATCTTGTGGTCAATGATGACCCCCAAGTCTCTTTCTTCTGTAGTGCTATCCAACGTAGCACTGCCGAGCCTATAAGGGCGCTGCAGGTTTTTCCTCCCAAGGTGAAGGACCTTGCATTTTTCAGTGTTAAACACCATCAGGTACTTGTCTGCCCATTTGCTGAGCTTGTCCAGGTCAGCCTGGATCACTCGCCTGTCTTCTGGCGTGGATGCTTTGCACCAAAATTTCGTGTCGTTGGCAAACTTGGCCAGTCTGCTCCTGACTCCAATGTCCACATCATTAATGAAGATGTTGAACAGGATGGGTCCAAGGACAGAGCCTTGAGGGACCCCACTGGTCACAGGGTACCACAATGAGTGACTGCCATCAATCACAACCCTCTGGGTCCGACCACGGAGCCAGTTTCCCAGCCAGCGGATCGTGGTGGAGCCAAGGCCACAACTGGCCAGTTTGGCCAAGAGGTGATCATGGGATACCAGATCAAAAGCTTTTTTGAAGTCAAGATAGATGACATCAATCTCTTCTCCCTCATCCAGGTGATAGGTCACCTGGTCATAGAAGGAAATGAGATTGGTCAAACAAGACCTACCCGCAACAAACCCGTGCTGGCTAGCCCTTAGGATGTTAGCCTGGGCCAGTCCCTCAAGGATGGCCTCCTTAATAAACTTTTCTAAGATCTTCCCCAGGATAGAAGTCAGGCTAATGGGCCTGTAGTTAGCTGGATCCACTCTCCTCCCTTTCTTGAAGATTGGCACCACATGGGCCTTCTTCCAGTCTTCGGGCACTACACCAGAGCGCCAAGAGTTTTGAAAGACCCGTGTCAGGGGCTGGGCTATGACGCTCGCCAGCTCCTTGAGTGCCCTGGGGTGCAGGTTGTCAGGGCCAGCTGACTTGAAGGTATCCAGCTTCTCAAGATGTTCCTTGACGAGGTCAGCATTTATGGAGGGTAGGGGTTCCCCATCACCCAGATCTCCCTGTCCCATAGCAGGCATGGGCGTCCCATGTGACTGATGAAAGACTGATGCAAAGTACCTATTTAATAGGTTGGCTTTTTCCTGAGCGTAAGTTGTCAGTTGCCCCATCTGGTTTAGCAGGGGTCCAACGTTGCCCTTGCTTTTCCTCCGGCTCCCTACATATCTGAAAAAGGACTTTTTGTTGTCCTTGATGCTTGAAGCTAGTTGGAGTTCAGTTTCAGCCTTGGCTTTCCTGGTTTGGTCCCTGCAGGACTGGACCAGCGCAGGATAATTCTCCTTGGAGGTGAATCCCATCCTCCATCCTTTGTAGGCTTTCCTTTTAAGCCACAGGAGGTCCGCTAGGTCTCTGGAGAGCCAGGGGGGCTGCTGTGCCTTCTTGCTGCCCTTCCTCTGTGTTGGAATAGATTTAGCTTGTGCACTGAGGATCGCTTCCTTGAGAAGCAACCACTCTTCTTGAACTCCCCTCTCCCTGGGGTCGTGGTCCCTAAGGGCCTGACCGACAAGCCTCTTGAGCTTGTCAAAGTCGGCTTTTCTGAAGTCAAGGACTTCTGTGTTGCTGACTGACTTGCCAGCTTTATGGCGGATGGTGAAGGTGATCAGCTCGTGGTCGCTGTCACCCAACTTCCCATCGAACACTAGGTCACCGATTAGGTCGTCCACCATAGCCAGTACCAGGTCGAGCAGCGCTTTGCCTCTCGTTGGCCCATAGACTTCTTGAGTCAGGTTGAGGTCATCCACGCACGAGAGAAAGCTTTGCGACTGCTCAGATATTGCTGTGTGATCTTCCCACGAGATGTCCGGGTAATTGAAGTCACCCATGACAAACAAGGTCCTGGAGCAAGTGGCCTCAGTCAGTTCCCGGGCGAACTCCTGGTCAAGCTTAGGGCTTTGAGTGGGAGATCTGTAGTTGACTCCCACCGTTGTGTCCCCTGTGCCGTATTCCCCACAAATTTTTACCTAGAGGGTCTCTCGCCGTCCATGCTGGTCACCAACATCAGCTTGCAGGGACATGTAGCTTTCCTTCACAAAGAGAGCTACACCCCCGCCCCTTTTGTCAACACGATCCCTCCTGTACAGGGTATATCCCTCTATACCCATGGTCCAGTCATGGGTGAAGTCCCACCAGGTCTCCGTTATCCCAATGACATCATAATTCTTTGCACTGAGCAGGAGGACGAGCTCCTCCTGCTTGTTGCCCAGGCTCCTGGCATTAGTGTACAGGCAGGCAAGAGTGCCCTTGGGGGCTCTTGCCTTGCCCACAGATTGTGCCAGGGCTGGGGCAGGGGTGGGCTCCCTTGAGTGCCTTGGTCCGCTGGCTTTGCAAGGGTCGCTCAGTGGCCCAGCAGTGGTGGTAGTCCCCCCCATCCCCCAGCGGGCTTAGTTTAAAGCCCGGTGGAGCAGGTCAGCCAGCCTGGCTGAGAAGAGCCTCCTCCCCAGGGGAGAGAGGTGGAGGCCATCTCTTCCCAACAGCTCCCTGCCTCTCTCGCCAAAGAGCCGATGACACGAGTGCTGCTGTCTTTGGTTCACTGCGTGGATCCTCCTCTCCCTCCTCAGCCCATAGCCCGAGACTGGGAGGATGGACGAAAACACCACCTGAGCTCCCAGACCCCTAAGCCCCGCTCCCAAATCCCTGTAGCGCCTCACAACTTGGCTGGGGGGCTCCGAGCCGTGTCATTTGTGCCCACGTGAATAAGGAGCATGGGATAGTGGTCTGTGGACCGGAGGAGCTGTGGGATCCTCTCCCTAATGTCTCGGATGCGGGCCCCCGGGAAGCAGCAGACTTCCCGGGCTAAGGGGTCGGGGCAGCAGATTGCCCCCTCAGTGCCCCGCAGGATGGAGTCTTCCACAACAAACACCTTTCGCTTTGACTTGGGGAGAGCGGGGCCAGTAGCTGCAGTCGAGCCTGGGTTGCCTGTGGGAGCAAGAGGTGCGAACCTGTTGCTAAGCTCCGGTGGGGCAGGGGCCTTGGTGCGGTGGGCCCTGGGGCCCTTTACCACTTTGGTCCATGCCCCTGACTGGGCAGAGTGGGAGGTCCCAGAGTCCTCCTTAGTCCTGGAGGGAGACGGTGCTCTACCCTGTGGCTCCTGGGGGAGAATAGCCTGGCAGTAGGAGTCAGTCTCCTGCTCGCAGTCCCCGATGGCACGCAGTCTCTGTGGCCTGGAGCTCCTCCCACTGGCGTGCCAGAGACCCCACTACGGAGCAGACCCCGCAAGGGGAGGTGGCCATGCTCCCGGGCCCCAGAGCCTGAAAAAGGGACAGGCAGCCCCCGCAGCCAAGAGCCAGGGGCTCCATCTGCGTGGAGCCGGGGACCATGGGCTCCGTCTGGGCGGCCGTCTCTGAGGTGCCCAACGGGGGGCGCTGCAGAGCCCGAGGGGACCCTTGGGGTGCAGCGCATGCCCATCTGTGTCATGCCTCTGATAGGCTGGTTGCTTTTTTTAAACAGATTGCTTTTCACCCCATCGTCCAAATCGCTGATGAAGAAATTGAACAGCGCAGGCCCAAGGACCGAGCCCTGGGGGACTCCGCTGCCCACTTCTCCCCAGTTTGAATATGACCTGTCCACCACCACCCTCTGAGTATCACCCTTGAGCCTGTAGCAGAAAGCCACCTTGGGGTGAAAGGTGGCCCCTCCAAACTAGCACGCTTCTCTCCATACCTCTGTGAAGCTACAGATACAAGCTTTTAAAGGGCAAGGGGAAGTGTGGCAGAAGGCCACCTTGATTTCTCCCCAAAATCTCTGTGCTGTGACCATTTGATTAGGACGGGCCTGGCAGAGGACACACACCTTTACCCTCTCTCTTTAGGTATCCTGAGCTGGTTGCAGTCCTGAGGGAGGGGGGAACCTGCTCCCTCTGCCCACGGGACCGGTACCTGGGTGAGGGGCATCTACCTGGTGGACTGGAATCTGCCTGGTAACAGGTGATGTATTTCAAATTGGTTGGCTGACAGCCAACTGGGGCTGACCTCCACTGGACCAGGTGAATGAGGTCACAGGGGCTATATAAGTTGGGGGGGGAAGAGGTGGTCTCTCTCTATACGGCCATGAGGTGAAGGAGCAGCCAAGCAGGGGACACAGAGGAGCCTTACCATCTGAAACTGGCTCTCTCTCACCCCAAAACACACAAGCTAGAAGCCACCTGCCTCCAGAGGGGATCTCCAACAGTCTCGTGGGTGATGCTTGTGAGTAAGTTGCTCGAGATCTGGGTAGATATCTAGCTGGCAGTAACTTAGATGCGTAATCAAAAGGCTACCTCAGCCAGACTGTTTTTCTCTTTAGGATTTCTAGGATATTGCTCAATCTTGTACCCTATTTTCACTCTACTCCTGTAATCAATAAAGTCTTCCTTTGTGACCGATTGAGGGGTGGGTCTAAATTATGCCTAAGAGATCCCTTAGGTCTGCGGACTGAGGGAGACTGTGCTTTTTGCCCCTGACTTGGGAAAGTGCCCCAAGTGCCTGTACTGGGTCGAGTACCCATAGGACATTGGGTCTCTGTTACCCCAAAGACACAAGGCCGAGAGTGAGTCCATTCTTGGGGTGGTGGCAGCTACATTAACCCCAGGCTAGCGAGTGTGCTCCGGGAGAGGGTTCGGCTGAGCATAGGGCGCCCCAGGGAGGCATTCGGAGCCTGGCAGGTGGTCGGGCGCAGGGAGGTGGGAGACTCAACACAGGGGCGCCCCCTACTGGCCCACCACAAAGCCAATATGAAATCCATCTGAATGTGTTGGCATCAATGCCACAGTCGCCTAGTTTTTTAATGAGGATGGGGTGGGAGATGGTGTCAAAGGCCTAGCTGAAGTTTAGAAAGACTATGTCCATGGCCACACCTGCATCCATTGCCTTTGTGACCTGATCATAAAAGACAATCAGGTTGGTCTGACATGACTTGCCCCTAATGAAACCGTGCTGGTTGCCCTTGAGCATTATCCCTGAAGCCGGCCCATCACAGATGTGCTCCGACTTTGCGTCGATCTTTCATCAGTCCCATGGGACGCCCATGCCTGCTAGGGACAGGGAGATCCGGGAGTTGGGGATCCCCTACCCTCCATAAATGCTGATCTCATGAAGGAACATCTTGAGAAGCTGGATACCTTCAAGTCAGCAGGCCCTGACAATCTGCACCCCAGGGCACTCAAGGAGCTGGCGAGCGTCATAGCCCAGCCCCTGGCACGGGTCTTTCAAAACTCCTGCCGCTCTGGTGTAGTGCCCGAAGACTGGAAGAAGGCCCATGTGGTGCCAATCTTCAAGAAAGGGAGGAGAGTGGATCCAGCTAACTACAGGCCCATTAGCCTGACTTCTATCCTGGGGAAGATCTTAGAAAAGTTTATTAAGGAGGCCATCCTTGAGGGACTGGCCCAGGCTAACATCCTAAGGGCTAGCCAGCACGGGTTTGTTGCAGGTAGGTCTTGTTTGACCAATCTCATTTCCTTCTATGACCAGGTGACCTATCACCTGGACGAGGGAGAAGAGATTGATGTCATATATCTTGACTTCAAAAAAGCTTTTGATCTGGTATCCCACGATCACCTCTTGGCCAAACTGGCCAGTTGTGGCCTTGGCTCCACCATGAACCGCTGGCTGGGAAACTGGCTCCGTGGTCAGACCCAGAGGGTTGTGATTGATGGCAGTCACTCATCGTGGTGCCCTTTGACCAGTGGGGTCCCTCAAGGCTCTGTCCTTGGACCCATCCTGTTCAACATCTTCATTAATGATGTGGACATTGGAGTCAGGAGCAGAGTGGCCAAGTTTGCCAATGACACCAAACTTTGGGGCAAAGCATCCATGCCAGAAGATAGGCGGGTGATCCAGGCTGACCTGGACAAGCTCAGCAAATGGGCAGACGAGAACCTGATGGTGTTTAACACCGAAAAATGCAAGGTTCTCCACCTTGGGAGGAAAAACCTGCAGCACCCTTATAGGCTCGGCAGTGCTACGTTGGATAGCACTACAGAAGAAAGAGACTTGGGGGTCATCATTGACCACAAGATGAACATGAGCCTGCAATGCGATGCTGCGGCTAGTAAAGCGACCAAAACGCTGGCTTGCATCCATAGATGCTTCTCGAGCAAATCCCGGGACGTCATTCTCCCCTTGTACTCGGCCGCAGCTGGAGTACTGCATCCAGTTTTGGGCTCCACAATTCAAAAAGGATGTGGAGAAGCTTGAGAGAGTCCAGAGGAGAGCCACGCGCATGATCAGAGGTCAGGAAAACAGATCTTACGATGACAGGCTGAGAGCCATGGGACTCTTTAGCCTGGAAAAGCGCAGGCTCAGGGGTGATCTGATGGCCACCTATAAGTTTATCAGGGGTGACCACCAGGATCTGGGGGAACGTCTGTTCACCACAGCGCCCCAAGGGATGACAAGGTCGAGCGGTCACAGTCTCCTGCAAGACCATTTCAGGCTGGACATAAGGAAGAATTTCTTTCCTGTCCGAGCCCCCAAGGTCTGGAACAGTCTGCCAGCAGAGGTGGTTCAAGCACCTACATTGAACACCTTCAAGAGTAAATTGGATGCTTATCTTGCTGGGATCCTATGACCCCAGCTGACTTCCTGCCCTTTGGGCAGGGGGCTGGACTCGAAGATCTCCCGATGTCCCTTCCAGCCCTGATGTCTATGAAATCTATGAAATCCTGCTTAATATCAACCCCCCTCCCAATTCTGGGGGATCCACAATTCGTCTTAGGTGTTGGAGTGGAGATCCCACAGTCTTCATCTCTGCCTGGGCTTTTATAAGTGAATCTGCACCCCTTTATCCTTTGGGTGCCTTGACCATAGTCATGTATGGCATGCCCCCCAAGTAGGGCATGCCCACCATGTATAGCACACTTCTTGTGCATTCAGTGTAGTCCGATCTCTTGCCAATTATAGGTTCTGTTTGGAAACATGGACGTAGTTGTCTCCTTCCTTTGGTCACCCATGCCCAAGTAGTCTGAGACCCTGCTCTGCTCCCTTAGCTCTTTCTCCGGCACATACATGTGATAATTGTACCAGGTCTTTGCCAACGTTTCCTGCCCACACTGCAGCCCTGGGCTGAGCCTGAGCACAAGGCTAAGAGCCTCTACCCAGTATCCTGTAGGGCTCGTCCCAGCAGGAACACGGGCACCGCCCCAGCCCCAGCCTGGGCTGCAGAGAAGGTGGCAGCATTGGACACTGGAAGCTACTGTCTATGGACTAGTGTGTGAAGGTGTCTGAATGACATTGCCTGTGCTCACTCCCACACAGCCCAGCACCTCTCTGCAGGCAGCACCCAGCACCTCTTCGGGCAGCAAAGGAAACCCTGATGCCTCAGCAACTGGGGAGACGGGGAACACTCCTTCCTGTCATACGTGGCCACCAGCAAAGCCCCGGAGCCTGGGACAGCCGCACACACTTGCTTTGACTTGCAGCCTGGGCACAGCAAGCAAAGCCACCCCTCAGCCCTGAGCAGGACAGCCCCTTCATCACCTGCCTCTTCTGGCATCTGACCTGGCCCCTGCTCAATCTTGTACCCTATTTTCACTGTACCCCTGTAATCAATAAAGTTCTCCTTTGTGACTGCTGTGCGAGACTTATTGGGGGGGGGTCTAAATTATGCCCAAGAGACCCCTTAGGTCTGCGAACTAAGGGAGACTTTCCTTTTTGCCCCTGACTTGGGGAAGGGCCGCAAGTGCCTGTACTGGGTCGAGTACCCGTAGGACTTTAGGCCTGTGTTTCCCCGAGGACACCGGGCTGAGGCAGTCCCTTCTCGGGGTGGTGGCAGCTACGTTACCCCCAGGCTAGTGAGTGTGCTCCGGCAGAGGGGTCGGCCGGACATAAGGCGCCCCTAGGGAGGCATTCGGAGCCTGGCAGGTGGTCGGGCGCAGGGAGGTGGGCGGCTCAACGCAGGAGCGCCGCCTGCTGGCCCTCCACATGTGGTGGTAGTAGTGGGATCCGAATACCCTGCTGTATTACAGGCATAATTTGGGAAGAGTAATAGAGTCACTGAAATCCCTTGAGCAAACAATTTCTAATTTGGCATCAGGTCGACTGGATAGTGTAGATAGCCAGGATGGCGGAGTAGTACACCGAAAAGACTGTGCCTGAACTAAAAGAACTGGTTAAAGGGAGAGGCCTTCAAGTGAAGAAAGGGTTAAATAAAGAACTGATTAAACTCCTGAGTGACAATGACTCAGCCACAGAGCCGCCTTCATGCGTGCCAACTCCTGAGTCGTCCCCAGAATCAAATCCCTGCATGCCAAGTCCTCAGCCCTCTGAGGGATCACCCCCTACAGAGGAATGCTGGATGTATCAGATGCAGGTAGAAGCTGAAGAGCGGGAGCGAAAGAGCAAGCACAAGTACGAGTTGGAGTTGAAAAAGATGGAGCTGGAGATCCAGCGGGAGCGCAAGAAGGCACAGGTGCAGCTGAAATAATGGAGCAGGAGGAGAAAAGGATGGAGCTAGCAGAGAAGACAGCATGGCGTGAGCACAAACTAGCGGTACTTTGTCTGCCGCCCAACGGGGGAGATGCGGGCCCTCTGTGAGCATCTGGGGGACAACCCAAACCGAACTCCCCAGCCTTCTCTCACTACCGAGTTAGAGATGATCCTGACGTAATCCTCAGCATCTTTGAAAGGCAAGTCCGACGGTGGAAGGTGCCCGAGGAGGAGTACATGATGCACATCACTGCTCTGGTAGATGGCGACCTGGCAGTGGTCATGAACAGCCTGCCCTCAGATGCAGATGAGAACTATGATACCTTCAAACAGGCCGTGTCTATAAGATTCAAGTTAGGACTGGATTATTTCCAAAAAAAATTCCGGAATCTCGTCCCACAGCCCAAGAAGTCAAAGGCTGATTTTATGGCCCTGGTGTGGGATGCACTCGTTAAATGGGTGGACGGAGCCAAGGCTGACACTAGAGAGAAGCTGCTACATCTCATAGTGCTGGACCAATTTTACCACCTCTGTCCAAGGGAGATTAAAACCCTAGTCAAGGACAGGGGCCCCAAAACAGTCCATGAGGCCGCTGAAATTGCGGATCAGCTGTTGCTTAATTGTGAGGGGTCAGACAAGATGCCTCCCTGCTCTGGGAAGGAACAGAAAGGGGTCCAAAGAGGGGGGAAGGGAGGGCCAGGTCCAAAAGGGGAAAAGGGGCCGTCCCAGACCGAGCGTAAGGAGGCCCCTGATTCAACCAAACCTCCCAATTCGGAAAAGAGGGGGTGCTATAACTGCGGGGAGCCGGGCCACATCCAACCCAAATGCCCAAAGTTAAGCAACAAACCCAAGCCCGTCAGACATGCAACAGCTGTAAGCAGTGAGGGGGGAGACCCGAGCCCCTCTGAGGGGCGTGCCTGTTGCTACAGGATCACAAACCCAGAGGAGGTGATGGCCCCCACCGGACCAAGATAACGGTCAATGGGAGAACCCTTATTGGGGAACTGGACACGGGGTCCAGCATGACATTAATCGATGCCAACCTAGTTTCACCTGCAGATATAATCCCAGGGAAGACCCTGACCATTCAAGGGGTGGGGTCTCCACCATTTGAGATACAGGTAACCCGGTCACCCCTCGAGTGGAGAGGCTGCGTGATGCATGTAGAAATGGGTGTGATGGAAGGGGCTCCGGCTCCCTTCCTGGTGGGACAGGATATTCTTGACCTAAATCTCCTGCACCGGGAGGTGTACGATGTCCTAGAGCTAGATCCCTACCACATTAATGCGGTGACTTGTCTACAGAGCAGAAAGGCTAGAGGGGGAGGATTAGAAACTCCCCAAGAGACAGCCACACCATTGGCTGCACTGGAAGAGGCCCCAGTGGAGGGGAATTCTACACCAGTTCCTGAGGGAACTAGCAACCCCGAGGGTGGGCTAAGTGACAGTCCCAGGGAGGTGTTTAGCCCGTCAGTGGCAGACGAAGGAGAGACTCTCAGGGAGGAGTCCAGGGAAGTCCCTGAGGGTGAAGGCGCACTCCCTGCAGGAGCCCCCAAACTCTCTGCTGATGGCTTAGCCGGGCAAGAGGAGATCAAGCAGGAGGCTCTGGCGGACCCCAGCCCGGAGGACCTCCGGCAGATAGCTCAGGGGCAGGAGAGTGAGTTCACCCCAGAGAAGAGGGAACAGGTGGTCTGGGATAAGGGACTTCTCTACCGGTTGTGGGTGCCAAAGAGCCACGGCCAGAGCTGGGAACCCCTTCCCCAGATCATAGTACCTCATAAATACAAGCAACAATTGCTTTCCATGGCTCACGATTTCCCGTGTGCTGGTCACATGGGCAGGGAACAGACACGCCAGCGGCTGCAGGCAAACTTTTATTGGCCCCGAATTGCCCAGAATGTGACGGACTATTGCAGATCTTGTGAGACATGCCAGCGGGTGGGCAAAAGCGGGGACAAGAGAAAGGCTCCCCTACAGCCCCTCCTGATCATTGATCAACCCTTCCAGCGAGTGGGGGTAGACATTGTGGGCCTGCTGAGGCACAAGACCCGGAGAAGGAAGAAATACATCCTGACTCTAGTGGACTTTGCCACTCGGTACCGGAGGCAGTTGCCCTGACCTCCGCCGAGGCACCTGTGGTTGCAGATGCCCTAACCAAGATCTTCTGCCAGCTGGCTTTTCCCTCCGAGATCCTGACCGACCGGGGTGGAAACTTCCTGGCAGAGGTGATGAAGTGCCTGTGGGAGTGCTGTGGGGTGAAACACCTCAAGACCACAGCCTCCCACCCTCAGACAAATGGGCTAGTGGAGAGGTTCAATGGGACCTTGAAAGGGATGCTAAAGACCTATGTGGACTCTAACCCCAATGACTGGGATGAGAAACTGCTGCATTTGCTCTTTGCCTCCCAGGAGGTGCCCCAGGACTCCCCGGGGTTCTCGCCCTTTGAACTGATGTTTGGGAGGCGAGTTCGAGGTCCTCTCGATTTGCTGAGAGAGGAGTGGGAAGGGAAAATCCCCTCCACCAAGACCTCCGTGGTGGAGTATGTGCTGAACTTTTGTCAGACACTGACTGACATGATGAAAGTGGCACGAGAGTCCCTGGGACGGGCCCAGGAGAAGCAAAGGTCCTGGTACGATGAAAAGGCGCGCTTGCGTACCTTTGACCGCGGTGATAAGGTTATGGTTTTCCTGCCACTAAAGACAGACAAGCTGCAAGCTGCTTGGGAAGGTCCTCATGTTGTCCTGGACAAGCTGGATGATGTGACCTATGTTGAGGCCAGGAGTGGGAGAAAGCCTAAGACTGTTCATGTGAACATGCTTAAACCATACTTTAACAGAGGTGATGCGGTGTTCTGGATTTCCTCAGTAGAAGGATCGCCTGAGGACCCAGAGGAGCCGGTCATGTAGGGTGACTGGGATGGGGAGGCAGGAATAGAGGAACTGAGCCTGCCGGACCACCTGCCCTCCCAGGACAAGGACAAGCTGCTTGCGGCACTCAAAGACTTTGGGACAGTGTTCTCCAACAAACCAGGTAAAACGGACCTGGCGGTGCACTCCATAGACACGGGCAGCCATCGCCCTATACACTCCCGACCATACTCAATTAATGAAAATGTGAAGCAAGCAATAATGCGAGAGATCACAGAGATGGAGGAGTTAGGGGTAATCCGGCCTTCAGGGAGTCCCTGGGCCAGCCCGGTGGTACTTGTCCGGAAGCAGGACGGGCCCATCCGGTTCTGTGTGGACTACCGGAAGCTGAACGCTATCGCCACCCCGATGCACACCCTGTGCCCAGGATGGACACTTTGCTCGATCGCTTGGGCCCAGCAAAGGTCATCTCTATTCTCGATATGTCCAAAGGATTGTGGCAGATGGCACTGGATCTGGATGCCATAGCCAAGTCTGCCTTTACCACCCCAGTGGAACTATACGAGTTTACAGTTTTCCCTTTTGGTATGCGCAACTCTCCTGCATCCTTCCAAAGGCTGATTAATAACCTGCTACAAGGGTGTGAGCAGTTTGCCAAGGCTTACATCGATGACATCGCCATCTTCAGTCAGGACTTTGAAGCGCACCTGATTCATCTGGCCACCGTGTTAAGCAAGATCAAGCACGCTGGTCTTACGGTGAAAGCCAAAAAGTGCGTGGGCACTATCTGAAGTGGTATATTTGGGACATTGTGTGGGTGGAAGTCAGATTGCTCCCTTGTGGGGCAAGATCGAGGCCATTAAAGAGTGGCCGCCTCCACAAACCAAGAAGCAAGTCAGAGCCTTCCTCGGCCTGGTTGGATATTACAGACGGTTTGTCCTGGGATTTGGGGCTATGGCGACACCCCTACACGAGCTGACCAAGAAGGGCAGCCCTGACCCCGTGGTCTGGAGGCCGGGGTGCCAAGAAGCATTCGACACCCTAGAGGCCGCCCTGGTCAAACACCCGATCCTGAAGGCAGCGCTCTTTGATGAACCCTTCTACGTCGCCACGGACGCCTCCGACGCAGGACTAGGAGCCGTACTCCTAGAAGAGCACCAAGGGACGCGGCACCCCGTGGTGTACCTCAGCTGGAAGTTAATCCCTCGGGAGTGAAACTTGTCATTTATCGAGAAGGAGTGTTTGGCAATCGTCTGGGCATTGAACAAGCTGAGGCCCTATATATGGGGGCAGCAGTTCACTGTCCTATCGGACCATGCCCCACTGCAGTGGCTGCAGATGATGCAAGACTCCAATGCCAAGCTTCAGCAATGGGCCTGACAGCTTCAAAAGTTCAACTTCACTGTCGAGCACATCAAGGGAACCCAGAATGTGATAGCAGATGCCCTGTCATGAAAGGACTCTGGGTAGTGGGTGGGATGGACTCAGACCCGCTTGAGAGAGCTCTGGTGGGGAAGGTCCTGAATGTGCTGTTATGTTTTATATGTTTTATTGTTAGGATCAGTTTATGTGGTGTGTAATTTCTCTTTAGGGGTGAAAGGCGACCCTTCCAAACTAGCATGCTTGTCTCCATACCTCTGTAAAGCTGTGGATCCAAGCTTTTAAAAGAGGCGGGGGAAGTGTGGCAGAAAGCCACCTTGGTTTCTCCCCAAAATCTCTGTGCTGTGACCATTTGATTAGCATGGGCCCGCACAGAGGATTCACACCTCAGCCTATCTCTTTAGGTAGTCTGAGCTGGCAACAGTCCTAAGGGAGGGGGGAAACCTGCTCCCTCTGCCTATGGGATTGGTATCAGCTGTCTGGGTGAGGGGCATCTACCTGATGGGGTGGAATCTGCCCAGCAACAAGTAATGTATTTCAAATTGGTTGGCCGACAGCCAACCGGAGCTGGCCTCCACTGGACCAGGTGAATGACGTCACAGGGGCTATATAAGTTAGGACTGCCCAGGAGGAGGGGGCAGCAGCCATGTGGGGGACACAGAGGAGCTTTAATATCTGAAACTGGCTCTCTCCCCCAAAACTCACGAGCTAGGAACTGCCTGCCTTCAGAGGGAAACTTCATCTGCCTTTGGAAGATGCTTGTGAGTAAGCTACTCGAGATCTGATTAGATATCTAGCTGGCAGTAACACAGATGCGTAATCAAAAGGCTACCTCAGCCACACTGTTTGCTCTTTAGGATTTCTAGGATATTGCTCAATCTTGTACCCTATTTTCACTCTACCCCTGTAATCAATAAAGTTCTCCTTTGTGACCGGTGTGGGAAACTTATTGTGGGGGGATCTAAATTATGCCGAAGCGACCCCTTAGGTGTGCAAACTAAGGGAGACTTTCCTTTTTGCCCCTGACTTGGGGAAGTGCCCCAAGTGCCTGTACTGGGTCGAGTACCCATAGGACTTTAGGCCTGTGTTTCCCCGAGGACACAGGGCCGAGACAGTCCCTTCTTGGGTGGTGGCAGCTACGTTGCCCCCAGGTTAGCAAGTGTGGTCCAGAAAGGGTGTTGGCTGGACATAAGGCGCCCCAGGGAGGCATTCGGAGTCTGGCAGGTGGTTGGCCGCAGGGAGGTGGGCAGCTCAACCCAGGAGCGCCCTCTACTGGCCCACCACAGGCCCAAACCATGTGGATGCTGATCCTGAGGTTCTAGTCATCTTCCACTTCTTCTTTTGCCTCCAGGTATTCCAGATCCTCAGGATATCTCCGTTTTCTTCTTCTGTTTAGCAGTGCTGTTAAAGCTTGGACACAATGTGCCACTGAATACTCTATTATCCTTCTCCAGCAATGCAGCATGCCATGTATTAATCTCTAGGACAGCAGTATTTGAAGCAACAGCACTACTGCCACTTCTTCCTCCTCCTCCTCCTCATGCTTATCCATGTCCTTCAAATTCTCCATGTCGGAGGAGTCTTCACTCTGTTTTCCTCCATTCTCCACTTTGCATTCCTCATGCATTTCTTCCTGATTCTCCAGTTGGCCCCTTGCCATGATCAGCCACTTCTCAGATCTCACCTATAAATGATCACCACCAGCAGAGGGCGGAGGCCCTGACTAGACTTGATGATCTGTTCAGGCCTCTTCCAACCCTACCATCTATGAAACTATTAAACTAGCTGTATCCCATATATGACCACTACTTTTTCAACAAGGAACCCCTTGGCACTAGGCATTTGCCCACCCTTTGTTTGGTCCTCAGATAAGGAGCAACTTGTTAATTTTGTGATGCATCAAATCGTACAACTGTAATCAAGCTTGAAAACATAAGATTTTGCCGTAGTCCTCTCCTGTTAATGTAGGACCAGGCAGCTGAATACTTTTGCCAATAAAAAAAATGGCCTTCGTTGTGGGCCTACGTAGGCGGAGACAGGCATGGAGATGCGATCAAGTGTTGCAACATTCCAGGCCATTGAGCAGCCATGCCAACAGAAAATGGCCTTATGTGGCCCATGCTCAAGCCCATCAGCAAGTCTTTGCTGGTAAACAGGCTGCTTCATCACCTTGGGCTTGTGTGAGATACAGGTAATGACTTCCCAATCTTTTGAATTTTCAAGATGACCCTCAAATTTTGCCACTAAAATGAATCACTTGCTGCCACCAAAATGAATCACTTGCTGCTGACTATGAACTTATTCGTATCACAGGGGTGAGCTTTCGCACCTGGTGCAAGCATCGGCCTACCCCCATCTATGGGCCACCCACCCACCTCACTCACCTCCTGGTTTGAGTCACCAATTCCTGGTTTGATCCCCCAGCTCCCTGATCATTCCCCCAGTTCACCAATCATTCCTGTCAGCCCCGCAGCTTCTCCTGAGGCTGCCAGCACTACCTGCCTTGCCCTGGTGGATGGGCAGCTGGGGAGCAGCTGGATGAGTCATAGCTTCTCCTGGGGTTGCTGGCTTGAGCCAGGGTTCATCCGGTGGTGCCCCCAGCTGCTTCTGCCAGCACTGCCTAGTGCCTGCCTGTACAGTCTATGGACGAATCTCCAAATCTCTCCGAATCTCTCTGAATCAATGTGGGGACTTCCAATTCAATTTGGAGGGATTAATGGGTTTCCCAATTTAATTTGGATTCAGAGATTCAGCTGCTGAATCGGGCCAATCTCATCCAAATCGAATCAGCTACCAAAGCTTTGCACAGCCCTACTAGATATATACCTTGCTTTAAAGTACATTCATGATCAAAGGCTACTAGCCACACTGTTTGCTGTAGGGCTATTTTGTAGCAAGAAACCTTTTTTCCTGCCCCCTCACCCCTCCAACGTGAAGCTCCTCCATCTGGCAAAATCCCCTTTTGCAGTAGTTGCCCCCTTTTCAGGATGCTTTCACTTTTCTACCTTTTCTTCCTTCACTCTCTCTTTTTCTTTTATTGTATTATTATTATTTTATATAAGGTATACTTGTAGTGAAAATAGAGCTTGTAGATGCTTTTACAAATGTACTTTAAGTTTAAAAGTAAGTTGCACCATGTAACAATGTTAGCAAGGGCAGGAATCTCTGTATGGAGCGGGTCCCTGAATGAATCATGGTTGATTGTGTAACACAGTAGCTAGTCTGAATAAGCAAGTTAATGAGCAGCAATTTAATACCTACTTACCACAGACTAAGGAGAGAAAAGAATCAATACAGAGCCAGGAACTTCTTGAAACTTCACTGTTAAAGGTACAGAAGCTCCATTTTGAACTATTCAATGCTGGAAACAGACCCTTGGGGCTGAAATACCCCCTGATCAACCACTTCCAGAGCTCTATTCATCATGGCAGTGAATCAATCAAAATTCATCAATGAACTCCCGAGACTGCACATACAGATGTGATCCCTGCAGATGTGACCCCTGGGGCTGACAGCTGCCATCCAGCAGCTGCCAAGACAGACATCCCTCGAGGTCAGTGGCCCCTGGATTAGGTAAGCCCAAGAATTGGGGAGTCACCAAAGTCTGCCAGAGAGGGATAAAAGGCAGCAAAGAATGACCCCCCAATGGCACCCTTTTTGACCTGACCAGCACCCTGCTTGCCCAGCCAGAAGGAGTAGCCGGTGACCCCTTCTGAAGCAACATCACACTGAAAGAAGCCTCAACTGGCCATAGACATCAGATTCCAATGCTTGGGAATAGGTATATCTTGACACTGGTGCTTAGTGTTCCTAGCTAGCTACTGCGAGTGTGTGTGTGTGCGTGAATGTGTGTAGCATAGAATCATAGAATCTTAGAATCATAGAAGTAGGTTTGGACGGGACCTTGTAGATCTTCAAGTCCGACCCCCTGCCTGGGCAGGAGAAAAGACTGGACTCAAATGAGTCCAGCCAGGTAGTCACCAAGCCTCTTCTTAAAGATCCCCAGGGTAGGAGCCAGCACCACTTCCCAAGGAAGATGATTCCAGCTCCTAGCCGCCCTGACTGTGAAGTAGTTCTTGTGGATGTCTAATCTAAATCTACTCTCTAATAATTTGTGTCCATTATTCCTTGTCATGCCAGGGGGAGCTCAGGGAAACAGTGTGTCCCCTAAACTCTTCTGGTTCCCCTAGTGAGTTTATAGACAGTCACCAGGTCCCCCCTCAGCCTTCTCTTGTGAAGGCTGAACAGGTTTAGGTCCGGCAGTCTTTCAATGTAGGGTCTGCCCTGTAGTCCCCGGATCATGTGGGTGGCCTCCTCTGGACCCTTTCAATGTTGTCCATGTCCCTCCTGAAATGGGGCGCACAGAACTGGACGCAGTACTCCAGCTGTGGCCTGACCAGCGTCACATAGACAGGGAGGATCACCTCCCTGGCTTTACTTGAGATGCACCTGTGGATGCACAAGAAGGTCCCGTTAGCCCTGCCAACTGTGACCTCGCATTGTCGGCCCATGTCAATAATGACTCCAAGATCCCTTTCTGCCTCCGTGCTCTCAAGAAGGGAGTTTCCCATTCTATAAGTGTGCTGCTGGTTTATACTGCCTAAGTGCAGCACCCTGCACTTGTCAGTATTGAAACGCATCCTGTTTTGGGCTCCACAATTCAAAAAGGAAGTGGAGAAGCTGGAGAGAGTCCAGAGGAGAGCCACGCGCATGATCAGAGGTCAGGAAAGCAGATCTTACGATGACAGGCTGAGAGCCATGGGACTCTCTAGCCTGGAAAAGCGTAGGCTCAGGGGTGATCTGATGGCCACCTATAAATTTATCAAGGGTGACCACCAGGATCTGGGGGAACGTCTGTTCACCAGAGCGCCCCAAGGGATGACGAGGTCGAACGGTCACAAACTCCTGCAAGACCGTTTCAGGCTGGACATAAGGAAGAATTTCTTTCCTGTCTGAGCCCCCAAGGTCTGGAACAGTCTGCCAGCGGAGGTGGTTCAAGCACCTACATTGAACACCTTCAAGAGTAAATTGGATGCTTATCTTGCTGGGATCCTATGACCCCAGCTAACTTCCTGCCCTTTGGGCAGGGGGCTGGACTCGATGATCTCCTGAGGTCCCTTCCAGCCCTAATGTCTGTGAAATCTATGAAATCTATGTTAGCCCACTCCTGTAACCTATCCAGGTCTTGCTGCAGTCTTTCCCTCCCTACTAGCATGCTCACCTCACCCCAAATTTTGGTATCATCAGTGAATTTAAACAGGTTGCATTTCACTCCGTTGTCCAAATCGCTGATGAAGAAATTGAACAGCGCGGGCCCCAGGACCGAGCCCTGGGGGACTCCACTGCCCACTTCCCCCCAGGTTGAATATGACCCATCCACCACCACCCTCTGAGTACAACCCCTGAGCCAATCTGCAATCCATCTGACTGTGTAGACATCAATGCCACAGTCACCTAGTTTAATGAGGATGGGGTGGGAGACGGTGTCAAAGGCCTTGCTGAAGTCTAAAAAGACTACGTCCATGGCAACACCCGCATCCATTGCCTTTGTGACCTGATCATAAAAGGCAATCAGGTTGGTCTGACATGACAGGGGGTCGGACTAGATGTTCTGCTCAGGTCCCTTCCGACCCTAGAAACTATGAAACTATGACCTGACCCTAATGAAACCGTGCTGGTTGCCCTTAAGCATCATCCCTTGAAGCCGGCCCATCACAGATGTGCTCCTTGAGGATCTTCTCAAAGAGTTTCCCAAGGATAGAGGTAAGACTGATGAGCCGACAGTTGCCCGGGTCCTCTCTCTTCCCTTTTTTGAGGATGGGGACCATGTTAGCTATCTTCCAGTCATCTGGCGCTTGGCCCGAGCACCACAAGTGCTCGTAAAGCTGTGCCAAGGGCCCTGCAATAACCCCTGCTAGCTCCCTCAACACCTTGGGGTGGAGAGCATCTGGACCCGACTGACTTGAACACGTCCAGCCCCTCCAGAAGCACTCTACCCAGTCCTCCCCAACCTGAGGTCTGGAGGCGTTTCCCTCGAGTCCATCTGGCATCACAGTGGGGAAGTCCCAGGCCCTGCACAAGAAAACGGAGGTGAAGAATTGGCTAAAGTGTTCCGCTTTCTCCTCTGGTGCAACCACCAGATTGCCCAGTGTACTTTGAAGGGGTCCCACATTATCCGGTGCCTTCTTCATCCTCCCTATGTATTTGCAAAAGGACTTTTTATTATCCTTGATCTTGGACGCTAGTCCTAGCTCTATGTCCGCTTTAGCTTTCCTGACAGCCCCCCTACAGGCCCAAGCAGAGGAGGTATACTCCTCTTTGGAGATAGCACCCCCCTTCCACTGGGTGTACGCTGCCTTTTTGGTAAGCAGGCATTCCCAGACACCCTTGATGAGCCAGGGGGACTTTCGGGCACTCTTGCCCCTCTTGATTCTTGTTGGGATGGACTCCTCTTGGGCCCTGAGTATCATTTCCTTAAGGAACGACCACTTGTCCTGGACACTGAGTTCCCCTGCCCTCAAGGACCCCAGCACCTCACCCACTAGGCTCCTCAACTTGTTGAAGTTGGCCCTCCTAAAGTCTAGGGCTAGCCCCCTCCCCGGCTGGGGGCAGGATGCCGGGATTCCCTCCCTGCTCTGCCTGCAGCCAAGAACCAGGTGTCTTGGGAGGCTGCATCACGCCCCTGCCCGGAACTGGCCCTGGCCCTGCCCCTGCCAGGAGTGCCAGGCTGTGGGCCTGTATGTTTGAGGGGATCAGCACCAAGGTTTATGGTCTGACTTTTGCATCCGTCCAATAAACTAGAATTTTATGATGATCCTCTGAGTTGGTCCTTTGTAGCCAACAATTTGGTAACACTTCTCTATCCTAGCTAGCAGGGCAAATAATACACTGACATGCATCAACCAATGCATCTCATGTAAAACTAAGGAAGTGATAGTCCTTCTAGACTCACCACTGGTGAGACCACAGTTGAAGTACTGCATCCATTTCTGGGTGCCACACTTCAATAAGGATGTGGAAAAACTTTAGAGGGTCTAGAAAAGAGCCACCTGTATGATCAGGGACTTGCAAGGCAAGCCATATGAGGAAAGGCTGAGGGACCTAGGCCTCTTTCGCCTAAAGAAGAGAAAGTTGAAAGGGGACTTAATAATGGCTTACCACTATATCAAAGGAGTGCATCAGGAACTCAGTGAACAACTGTTCACTAGGGCACCCCTGGGGAAGACCAGAAACAATGGATATAAACTCCTAGAAGGCCACTTCAGGCTTTATACCTTCAAAAGCAAATTGGATGCTTATCTTGCTGGGATCCTATGACCCCAGCTGACTTCCTGCCCTTTGGATGGGGGGCTGGACTTGATGATCTTCCAAGGTCCCTTCAAGCCCTAATGTCTATGAAACCTATGAAATCTATGAAAAACTCCTTCTGGGAGAACCAGACCTGATTATCTGTGAGGGCCTTTCCAGGCCCTAACAATCTATGAATCTATGAAATTTTCCCCAAGCCTTCAATCTGTAACCAATAAAGTTCTTCACTGTACCAATTGTGGTGGATTTGTTGGGAGAGGCATGCCCTTGTGACCCCTTTGGTCCTGCTGACTAAAGGAGGTTACTTTTTGTACTTCAGGCTACAGGAAATACCCCAAGCTTTTGCAGTTGGTCAAGCACCATCAATGTCTACAAGGCCTGTGTAACCTAGGAGCACAGGGCTCAAGACAGACCAGATCCCCTGGGTGATGGCAACAGTGACCTCAGGCTTATGGGTGTGCTCCAGGAAGGGGATCAGTCAGACATGAAGTGCCCCAGGGAGGCACTCAGAGCCTTGTAGGTGGACTGGCACAGCCCCACGGAATTTGATCCAGAACACCAAGGGCTGTGCAGCTGCACATCATAGTGGTTGTCCTGTATGGGCAGATGGGGGGATAGTGGGGGAAAGGAAAGTGTTTGAGGTGGTGGCTGCAGTTACCTGTGGCCCACCATCAGCCATTGTGAGGCTGCCCACAGTGGACATAGTAGGGGTGAGGCAGCAGAGTTTGTTTAGTGACCTGCAGCAGTCTCCTGGCCACTGCTTATGACCAGTTCTGTGCGCCCCACTTCAGGAGGGATGTGGACAACATTGAGAGTGTCCAAAGGAGGGCCACCCACATGATCTGGGGACAACAGGGCAGACCCTACAATGAGAGACTGAAGGACCTGAACCTGTTCAGTCTTCACAAGAGAAGGCTGAGGGGGGGACCCAGTGGCAGTCTATAAACTCAGTAGGGGGGATCAGAAGGGTTTGGGAGAGACCTTGTTTCCCCGAGCCCCCCTGGCATAACAAGGAATAACAGCCACAAGTTTTTGGAGAGGAGGTTTAGATTAGACATCCATAAGAACGACTTCACGGTCAGGGCAGCTAGGATCTGGAACCATCTTCCAAGGGAAGTGGTGCTGGCTCCTACCCTGGGGGTCTTTAAGAGGAGGTTTGATGCCTACCTAGCTGGAATCATTTCTGCCCAGGCAGGAGGTCGGACTTGAAGATCTACAAGGTCCCTTCCGACCCGACTTCTATGATTCTATGATTCTATGACCACTTGACTTACCATTGCCACTGTGATCCACCATGCACAGCCAAGCCATGATCTGAGGAAAGGCAGGGGGCTGCAGTGGTTGGTGAACATCTTATCTGAGAAGTGTCACAATGTTTCACAAAGTGTGAAATGTTGCAAAGTTTCACAAAATGTTTCTGTCTCTTGGCTCTCCAGAGCCAACATCTGCATGAGGAAAAGAGTACAGCTTCAGATACAGAACACCTCAAGGTTTTCCTTGCATGCTACTGCATATAGAAATTATGCTTAACTAAGAAAATATATAGTAGAAAAATTGTCTTTGTCTACTGGTCTGTCAAAGTATTGTCAGTTGCCAATGCTTTCAGGGCTAGGCCTTTCCTTTTCAAAGAAGGATATTACCCAGCCACTTTTCACATTTCAAAGAATGCAATTATCATCCATGTAGGGTGATCCCCCTCTCTTTGTTCTCCCACTGCAGAAACAGGAGCAGCTGAGAGGGGCTTGTTAACACTTTATCCCGGGTTTTCCCTGTGAAGGATTTCTATCACAGCCTCCTTCCTGTTCCCCTTTTGCTATTTTTTCCCCTTTCTTTCCTTGCTATTGTCTCTTCACCTATCAATCAACCTGGCTATGTGCCTGGGGACAGGTAACAGGGTGGGGGCTTCAGCCCTCTATTGTTCCAGCAATGACCTCATGACTGGGAGGGGACGCAAAGGCCACTGTCCCTCTGCCTGATAACCAGTGATGCATTTCAAATTGACTGGCTGGCAGTCAATCTCTGCTGGCCTTCACTGAATCAGGTAAAAGAGGTCATAAGGTCTATATAAGGCAAGACTGCCCAGGAGGAGGGGGGCAGCCATGATGAAGGCACAGAGAGCAGAGAAACATGTGCCTCTATCTTGAAACACATGGACACACCACCAACTTCCTGCCTCCAGAGGAAAGCTTTATCAGCTTCTGGATGATACCTGTGAGTAAACCACTTGGAATCTAACTAGATATATTGCTCGCAGTAACACACATGTGTGTCTACCATGCCACTGTTCACTCTTAGATTATTCTGTAATACTTCTCTATCCTGTACCATTCCCCAAGCTTTCCCTTTTTAGTCAATAAAATTCTTCACTGTACTAAGTGTGGTGGACTTGTTGGCAGAGGCATGCCTTTGTGCCCCCTTGGTCATGTTGAATAAGGGAGGTACCTGGAGTCTGGTAGGTGGTTGGGCTCAGTGAGGTGGCCCTCCACATTTCTTCTCCCCCTCCAACCCCTCACACTATATCTGAGTCTAGCCAGGAAATGCTTGGCTTTTCTTTCTTACCTCCCTCCATTCCTTCCTCCCACCCCCAACCATTCATATGCAGGCATTTTTGCTCCTTCCTAATGAAGAAGACAGACAGACAGGGGAAAATGCATCTTTATTGCACCAGAGAACTTACTAAGGAACACACAATTAACTAATTGAAGCCAAGAACGTAATTAAATACAGGGTAGTACAAACAAATATGAATCTGTTGGTGTCACTGGGCATAAACCTAGGTAACTCAGAGGGATGGAAGACCACGAGTGTCGATGAAGTCCTTCTGCTCTGGGCTCAGACGAGCCAGGACCCCCCCTTGCCCAACCTTTGTAACCCTTTCTATGGCGCCTGCAATCTCCTGTCCTTCTGGAAAACAGGCGAGCTAAAACTGTTATCTGTGGAATGCAAGGGCACCGCTCGGAGAGAGAAGGAAGGAGGGAAAGGGGAGGAAGAGGGAGGCCAGCTGGTGGAAAACCACTGATGGAAAATTGACCAGGGCATAAAAATACACTGTTGCAGGGCTAAGTGCGCAGGATTTGAGACTATACAGTCTCCCTGCGCCTTTTACTTGAGCTCAAATAAACTCTGTCTACTTCTCCCCCCAGTGTGCTTATTTGGCGCAATGCACACCGGGCAACGAACCCAATTATTGCCTCCCTCGGGCACCTTGTGACGGCAACAGTTTTTGGCGCCCAATGTGGGGCTTGAGGCTAACATTTCGCCTTGCCCGGATCCCTCCTGGGGTCGACGACTTGCGGCAACAACCGACGCCCAGCGCGCACCGGTGGTTTCATCGGGGGCCTCGGCAGAGATGTGGTTTATTGACCCCGGAGGGCACAACAGTGCAACGCGCTCAAATAGTGGAGAAGCGATCATGGGCGACGGTGTGGAACCGGTCCCTCGGACAAGGTAGGATAAGCTCAGCAGTCTGAGCATTGCCTGTTAAAACCTGGGGACGCCCAGTGTCTCCCTGGAGTATGGGGCAGGGACAGAGTACGGTTGGCAGGGCACGGTGTACACCCTTAGAATGCATTCTGACTAATTGGAAACTGTTTAAGTCAGATTTAATGACTAAAAATAATTTTAAAAGGTTTTGTACAGTGGAATGGCCTCAATATCAACTGGAGGGTCAGGAAAGGTGGCCTCCGGAAGGGTCAATTAACTACAATACAATCCTCCAATTACTCCTGTTTTGTCAGCGGACGGGTAAGTGGAATGAACATTTGTAAGAACAATTGTTTATGGCTTTATGAAATGAGACACATATTTTGCAGAAGTGTAATTTGACTCAGACAGGATCGGTAGTTGTCAGTGTTGAGTCTCAGCATTCCCCCCCAACCACTGTAATGCCAGAGTCGGCGTCCCCTTTGGCTTTAACACCTCCACCATATAAAGGTCAGATGCCCCCCGTTCCAGAGATTCATCCCTCAGTGGGATTTTATCCTTTACTTACTGAAACTGTAATAGCCCGGCCTGGGGCAGATGGGCGTGAAGCCCAGACCATGCAAGTATACACCCATGTACCTTTTAATCCAGTGGACCTGGCGGCTTTTAAGGCACAGGCTGGAGAATTTTCAACTAGCCCGAGTAAGTTTATCTCTGTCTTTGAGGGATGTTTAGCTAGTCACAAGCCTGATTGGGACAATTGTAATATCCTTATGCAAACCTTATTATCTGAAGTAGAGTGGAATCAAGTTATTTCCAAAGCAAGGGAGGAAGCACGGCGGAGGCATGAAAGGGATCCCGTCAATGTTCCCAGTCCGGCAGATGTGGTTCCCCTAGCAGACCCTAGATGGGACCCTAACAACCCTGTGGATCATACCCGTCTTACCTCTTACAAAAAAGGGAAGACTTAATGGGTATGACTGTAGCACAAATCCTGGAGACTGCAAACAGGGCGTATACTCTCAGAGAAGGAGAAAAAGACAAGAGACAAGTTAGAATGCTAGTAGCAGCAGTACAGGCTGGAGTCAGAGAAAGGCCACAAGAAGGTGAGAGAGGCAGAGGTATAAGGGGTCGTGGGTGCGGGCACCCTGGCCCACAAGAAAGACGCCTGGGACGGAACCAGTGTGCCTTATGCCAGCGAGAGGGACACTGGGAGCATGAATGCCCAGAGAAAGGGAGAGCCTGCACTCCTGTAATGGCAGGGGAAGGACAGGAGTAGGGGTGTCAGGAGTAACGGATCACCCCACCCCCGGAACCCCGAGTAAAAATGCGGGTGGGGAAATCACAAATTGATTTTTTGGTAGACTCTGGGGCAGCACGGACCGCTGTAAATCAACCTTTTCAACTTCCCGTAGCGGACTCTCTCACCGTGGTGAGTGCCACGGGAAAAAAAGACTCAGTGCCCAGTCTGAGCAGTGCTCCTGCAGAATGTGCTCTGGGAGACAGGGCTCTTTCTCACAAATTGGTCTACCTTCCAGATTGCCCAACACCCCTGCTGGGACAAGACCTGCTTTGTCGATTAGGTGCATCACTGCATTTTACCCAGGATGAAATAACCCTCACATTGCCCCCTGAAAATGTATGGATAATGACCCTCGTGGTTGAACACTCAGCTATGAACGCTCCCCAGGAGTGGAACCAGTGGGAAGACCAGGTATACCTTTTGGTGTGGGCAAAGGGGGTTCCCGGAAAGGCTACACATCAAACCCCCCATTAATATCCAACTACTACCAGGAAAAGGTCCAGTACGAATCAAGCAGTACCCAAGCAAAAGGGAAGCCAGAGAGGGACTGCAGGAGACTATAGACCGTTTCCTGAAGTACGGCATACTGCGAGAGTGTCAGTCGGCCTGGAACACTCCTCTCTTGCCTGTACTAAAGCCTGATGGCACACATCGACTGGTGCAGGACCCAAGGGCGGTTAATGAACGGGTTAAAACTATTCAACCCCTCGTCCCAAACCCGTATACCTTGCTGGCCTCCATAGGGGGGGCAGTATACTCATTTCTCAGTTCTTGATTTGTAAGACCCTTTCTTTACGATTCCAGTTGACCCTGCCTCTCAGGAGATATTCTCTTTTGAATGGGAGGACAGAAAAAGGGTTAAGAAACAACTTAGTTGGACAGTATTAGCCCAGGGATTTAAGAACTCTCCCACCCTTTTTGGCCAGTCCTTAGCTAAAGACTTGGAGGAGTGGAATAATGAGCATGAAGTTCTCTTGTTACAATATGTGGATGATTTATTAATTGCTGCCGTAGATTTAAACTCTTGCCTTAACGCCACTGTAAGCCTCCTGAACTTTATTGGACTTGGAGAATATCGGGTGACTCGAAATAAAGCTCAAATTGCTCTCCCCGAAGTACGATACCTGGGATTTCACATAAGGCAGGGGGAGCGCCAGCTTTCAAGTGAGCAAAAGGAGGCTATATGCCAGGTTCCCACACCAAGCAACCGTAAGCGGCTCAGGGCGTTTCTTGGCATGGCAGGTTTTTGCAGAATATGGATCCCTGAATTTGGACTATGGGCAAAACTACTATATGACTGTGTAAAAGGGGCAGACCACGACCCCTTTTATTGGACTCCAGAAGCCGACAAGGCATTTAAAATTCTAAAAAGGAAACTAATGGAAGCCCCTGCCCTGGGTTTACCGGACCTTTCTAAACCTTTCCAATTGTATGTGCATGAATGAAAAGGGATGGCTCTGGGAGTGCTTACTCAATTGTTGGGGGCGTGGAAACGTCCCGTTGCTTATTTCTCCAAACAGCTTGATCCAGTTGCCAAGGGATGGCCAGCGTGTTTACAAGCAGTTGTGGCAACTGCCCCAGTACTTGAGGAAGCTGAAAAGTTAACGCTGGGAGGAGTCATGCAAGTGTATACCCCTCATATGGTCCAGGCTCTGCTAGATGCGAAGGGGGGTCTCTGGCTCACCCAGGCTCGGGGGGCTCGGTACCAAGCTAAGCTGTGGGAGAACCCTGAAGTGACTCTGCAGCCCTGCCCCTCCCTCAACCCAGCTACTGTCTCACCTGAAACGGGAGAACAAGAGCATGATTGTTTAGACATCATAGATGCACAGTACTCCAGCCGTCCAGACCTACAGGATCAGCCACTTCTGAATGCTGACTGTGAGTGGTACACTGATGGCAGTAGCATTGTTGTAGAAGGGCAAAGGAGGGCAGGTTATGCTGTTGTGACCCTCTATGATGTTGTTGAGGCCAAGGGTTTGCCCGCCGGAGCATCTGCTCAACTTGCTGAACTGGTAGCCCTGACCCGGGTGCTAGGACTGTCAAAAGGGAAACGGGTCAACATCTATACCGACTCCAGGTATGCTTTTGGAGTACTGCATGCCCATGCTGGCCTATGGAAACAAAGGGGACTGCTGACAGCCCAAGGCTCCCCAGTGAAGTATGGACCCCAAATTCTCCGACTCCTGGAAGCTGTTCAACTTCCCTCGGCAGTGGCAGTAATGCACTGTAAGGCGCATCAGAAAGAGGATCAAGACTTAGCCAGGGGTAACGCCCGGGTGACAGAGAAGCTAAAACTGCTGCCACCCTGAGGACACCGAGACCTGCTGACACCCACATGCATGCCCTCACCCCATCAGTGGGGGAGCTCCCGGATCCCCAGTACTCGTACAAATCAGACCCTCAAGTGTCATCTATCAAAGATCTGCCAGGAGGCCTCTCTGCGATGGCCCAATGCTTTGCCCCTTGCTTTGCTTCGTGTCCGTGCCCCCTCCCCAAGGGAAGATTAGGGCTTAGCCCCTTTGAGATTATGTTTGGAAGGGCATGGCCTATGAACGGGATGCCGGTTCTAGCAGGGGAGTGGGAAATAGGATGTAATATTTTGTCAGGGTATATGTGCTCTCTGTCTGCTGTTCTTTCTTCTCTCCATAGGTACACTAAAAACTTGCAGCCTCTTCTCCTGGATTCTCCAGTCCACTCGTTACAGCCGGGAGATTTCATGCTTGTTCATACCTGGAAGAATAAGCCCCTCCAAGAGAAGTGGAAAGGACCTCACACTGTCCTACTAGTTTCCCACACAGCGGCAAAGGTTGACGGACACAAGAACTGGATTCATCACGAGACACATTTGGCATGATCTTTCTCCCGTCGTATGGAGTGGGCTGGTTAGCCAAGCTGTATCATCAACTTTCTGCGTTTCTTACAAAATTTGCCAATGACACTTTAGCTATTGAAAAGAGCCTTAACTCCGAGATTTATCAACTTCGTTTATTATCTCTTCAAAACCGTCAGGCTCTAGATTATGTTTTAGCATCTCAGGGGCAGGTATGTGCTCTAATTGGGAACGAATGTTGTACTTATATCCCAGAAAATTCCCAAGATATTAACAAACACATTTTGTCGGCCGAACAGGCTTTTGAGCAGTGGAAAACTCCGGAACGTGAACCCACTGTTTTCGATTCTCTCTGGAGCTGGTTGCCCAACCTTGGAGGCCTAGGAATGGGCATCCTTCACCTCCTGGTCACCGGTGTTGTGTTGTGTTTAATTACCGTCCTCTTATTTGCATGCTGTAATGACCTCCTGTGCAAAGTCTGTGTATCCCCCTCCCCGAGCGCTTCACTATACCCCTGCATTGAAGATCCCAGTTCCCAAACACTTAATCATCTTTTATCTTCAGAATATGAGAAAACTCAGCCAAAACTTTGTTGAGTATTCTCAAAGGGGGAAGTTGTTGGTGTCACTGGGCATAACCCTAGGTAACTCAGAGGGATGGAAGACCACGAGTGTCGATGAAGTCCTTCTGCTCTGGGCTCAGACGAGCCAGGACCCCCCCTTGCCCAACCTTTGTAACCCTTTCTATGGCGCCTGCAATCTCCTGTCCTTCTGGAAAACAGGCGAGCTAAAACTGTTATCTGTGGAATGCAAGGGCACCGCTCAGAGAGAGAAGGGAGGAGGGAAAGGGGAGGAAGAGGGGGCCCAGCTGGAAAACCACTGCAGAAAGTTGACCAGGGCATAAAAATACACTGTTGCCGGGCTAGGGGCACAGGATTTGAGACAATACAGTCTCCCTGCGCCTTTTACTTGAGCTCAAATAAACTCTGTCTACTTCTCCCCCCAGTGTGTTTATTTGGCGCGACGCACACCGGGCAACGAACCCAATTGTTGCCTCTCTTGGGCACCTTGTGCAGGCAACACCCTCACAATGCTCTTTTCTTTTTAGAATTGTGCATACATATGCACACATATGCACACATACACCCCCCCTGCACATACATGCACACACAGACAATAACCAAAAAGCATCATGCACATGAGCTGAGCAGACTGGAACTGCACATCACAAATGACATTCTTCTGAACTGCTGCTCCATAAGTCTTCTCCTTCCCCCAGCAGCTCCATCTCTATCATTGCTTAAGCCTGGTGTGTGCAGGCTTAAGCAACTCAGACACCTGAGGCCATGAAGGGACCGAGGGAGGGGCCTTGCTTGGGACATTCCCACCTTTCTGGAGTCTCCTCACAGCTTCCCAGTAGTGGCTTTGGGCAAGGAGACCCCACAGCTCCTGGGTACTAAGACTCAGCCCTCAGGACACAGGCCCCCATCCTGCCTCTAGGTTCATCAAGGTCCCTCCAGCTGATTCAGGTCTGATGGGGCTTTGTCCTTCCAGGCTACAGGGCCTGGGGAGATGGGGGCTCTGGGTCACTAATGGGAGGGTCAGGAAGACCTTGTAGCAGGGCTGGGATGCTGTTGGCATGGTGAGGAAGTGGGACACACCCCATGTGCCACAGCCTGTGGATGATCTGGTCTCCATCATTTTGAGTTCAAGCTGCAGCTGCTACAGCTCCAGCTGGTAGAAAGGGTCCTTTGGTCTCAAAAGTTACCCTGGCCTCTCTCCCAGACAGAAACTTGGTCCACAATGAGAGCTCACTGCACCAAGCCCCTTCCCTGACAGCATCTCATGGGTCTGCATGAACTCAGGTCATCAGAGCCTCAGGAACTGCACCCCAGGGAGCCAAAGGCCTGGGCAGATGGGACCTCAGGGCCCTTGGCAATGACACTCACTGAGTTGTGGGACACAAGTGGGGTCCCAGAGGATGGGGAAAAGGCAATGTGGGACCCATCTCTGGAAAAGACAAGGGACCTGGGGAATTATAGCCCCGTCATCACCCTCATCTCGATCCCCAGGAAGTTACTGAGGCAGATGCTAAGGAAGGCCATTTGCAAGAATGTGGAGGAGGAAAAGCCGGTCCCGAGCAGCCAGTGTGGGTTTACTATGAACAAATGTCTGCCAAGCTCGATATCCTGATGTGACAGAGTAACTGCAGGGTAGATGAAGGGCCTGCTGTGGGTCTTGTGTGTCTGCACTTCAGCAAGGCTTTGGACAAGGTCCTTGTGGCAGGATGCAAAGCACACACCTGTCACTTTAATAGTGAGGAGCACCCTGCAAGCAGACAGTGGGGAGGGGCTAATTAGTGTCACCTGACCAGGAGAGGGTGGGTCTAGGAGAGCATCAGAGTCCTGGGAGCAAGGCTAGAGCCCAGGAATAGGGCATAGCCTGGAGCCAAGGGGCACAGAGTGTGTGGGGCCAAGGGGTCCTAGAGAGGGGTAAGTCTCAACAGGGCCAAGGGAGCCCAAAGGTCTCACTGGCCCAGGAATGGGCCCAGGGTCCAGAGATGGGAAGAAGGTCAAGAAGAGCCACTGATGGAGACCGCTATGGCCAGAGGAGCCCAGGAGCCTTGACTGGCCTAGGAGTGGGCCCAAGGGCCAGAGAGAGAGATCAAAGACTGGGGACAGGGGGTCACAGCTGGGCACCAAGAGGGCCAAGAAGCCCATAGCCCAAGAGGGGTGAGTACTGGGGCAGGGAGCCCGTAGCCCAGGAAGGAGTTTCATCTGTGAGGCATGGCTGTGTTGTAAAGGGGAGATTGGAGGCACAAAATTGGTCCTGAAGGCAATTAGCATGGACACGTGTGGTAATAAGAACAAGATCAGCCTAGGGAAACCCTGGGGCTGCCTCCCTTTATCTAAAAGATAGATACCTCTAGGCACGGCAGGCGAATGAGAGGGCAAGTGCCCCAACAGAGTGAAGTGGATAAGGGCTGAGGGGACTCCAAGGTGCTACAGCCATCGCGGGAGATGAACACTGTTACAGCCCCACACAACCTCCTCATGTACCAAGTGGAGAAGAGTGGGCTGCACAAAGCCATTGCATGCTGTGCAGACAACTGGCTCCATCGCTGCCAGCAAAGGGGTTGGTCGTTTTGGCTGGTCACGTCAGGATGGCAGGAAGGTTTGGCAGAGTGCAACAGGGGTCTGTCCTGGGCCTGGGGCTGCTCGACATATCCATTTGTGGTCTTGACACTGGCACAGAAAGCTTCTGGAGCATGTTACAGACAACACAATGCTGGAAAGCACTGTGAACACACTGGAGATCACAAGTGCAGTGCAGACTGCGCTCAACAAACAGGATAGCTGTGCTGGAGACAACAGGATTCAGCTGAATGCTGACCAATGCATGGCACTGCCCTTGAATACCAGGACAGAAGGGGAGATTTGTGGCTGGGAGCAGTGGTATGGAGAAGGACTTGGGGCTTTGGTGCCTCATGGACCCAGCACATCTGCCATGCGAGGAGCTGCAGAAGAGCAAATGCTGTCCTGGGCTGCATCAGCAGCAGCGTTAGGTCAGAGATAGGAGAGGCTGGTGGCACACTGCTCAGCCCTGGTCCATCCTCACTCAGAGCTGTCTGTACAGTCCTGGGCTCCAGGGTTCAAGTGGGATGTGGAGAAATGTCCTGGCCTCAGGCCAAGGGGCCCGACTCCTTCACTCCTCAGTGGTGGAATAGAAATGGCTATGGGAGCAGACCAGGCTCATCAGCTGGCCTCTCGCAGACTGCAAGGTGCTTGAATGAGCAACCAGCACTCTCTATGCTTCCGCTTTTCATTGCTCCACAAGGCCATGGTTGCCGTACCCTGAAATGGAGATCGGCATCACTGAGCTGCTAATGGACCTCACTGCAGCCGTCCCCCCAGGCACCTGGACCCTTGCCAGGAGACTCCCCCACACCCCAAGTCAGGGTCCCAGGGTTCATTCAATCCCCCCCGATGTCACACAGCAGCAGCCACCAGCTGCTCACTCCTAGGCCAGTGAGACATGCTGTCAGAGACCCCCTTTACAGACAGACCTTCCTCAGCCTCTCCCTGCAGCCAGGTTTGCAGATCCTGAAGCCCCTGGCAGCTGCGTTGTAAACACCTGCTGTTTTCTCAGCCCCTTCTCGAAGCATGGGGTCCCTTGCTCCCCTGGGACTCTCCCTGCCAGCCACAGCCATTTCCAACATATCTTTAGCTTCACTTATCAAGCCAGATTACATCTCATCTCCCAGATATGGCCTCTCCATCTCCCCCTTTGCCACCGGCTGTATAAGGTAATGTAACGCCTGGAGCAGACCACCTCCTCCCGCCCACACAGCTAGCTGCAGCCCTTTGCTCCTGGCTGGGATGCAATGGGGTTGCAATGGGGTGCCAGAGCAAAGCCCAGTCCATATGGGAAGCTCCTGGCACAGAGACATCATGGAGACTACTGGATTCATCTGTGCTTCATCCCTGCCTCAGCTCTGGTTCCACTTCTCTTCCCCACTCACAGCCCTGCCCTCAGCACTGCGACCCTGCACCATCACAGCCTGGGATCAAGGGTCCTCATCAAAATCCCAGAGCTGTGAGGCTGGAAGGGAGCTGCAGAGGTAACAGCTAGTTCAGGTCCTGCCTGAAGCAGGATTAGCCCTGTCCAAACCAGCTCAGACAAATCCTGAGTAGCACAACACCGTCACCCAGACCCGAGGCATCACCCCTGCCCCTGCCCCTGCCCTGGCTCCTGCCCCTGGGAAAGGAGTGGGGGCTGCAGGGCCAGCATCCTGCTGCTGCAAAGGGGGTTCATGGATGATCCACAGAGCTCAGGCCCTGGCTGTGCCTCCACTTCACAGTCTGAACCAATCTGACCGGGGGAAAATACTTTCCTGTCCCCAGTGCAGTATTGGTCTAATCCTGAGCACAAGACCCTCCAGCCAGGACCCTGCAGGGTCGGTGCCAGCAGGAGCATTGGCCCAGCCCAGCCCCATCCCCAGCCTGGGCTGCAGCACCCAACACCTCTGGGGGAGGCTTAAAACCCCCTGACATGTGGAGCAGAAAGGGGAGAAAGGCATACCCAGCAGTACACAGAAGCCTGGGAAATCCCCACACAGGGCACAGGCATCCCTGCCCAGTGGCTGCCCACCCTCACAGAGCCAGTCCTCCCACTGAGTGCAGCCCCCACCCTGAGCCCCCGACCCCCATGGCATGTCCTTGTGCAGGGGCCCTGACAGGAGTTGAGCGGGGCTCCCAGCCAAGAAACCAGGCAGCAGCTCACCCTTTGTAAAAAATCGGAGTCCGCTTCCTTTTGTCTTGCCGCAAATCGATCCAGTACGAAGTGTCCGTGTTGGTGAGGAAGCTCTGGGGAGGAGGGACCACTTGGGAACAGCCCCAGTCCTGGCCCAGAGCCAGAGAACGGGGCATCTGAGGCCATGGGACCTCCTCATGGATGGGCAACCGGAGGAGACCAGGGGGGCAGGGTCACTGATGGCACCAGACCCCTCAGGCCCTGCACCTCCCCACGGGTGGCTGTATACATCGAGCGCACCTGCATGGGCTTCAGCTGCTCCCAGCCCCAGCCCCTTGCAGGACCCACTACTGGAGACGGGGGATGGGGCCACAGATAGGAGATGGGCATAGCACCACCCCATCTGCAGGGTTTGGCTGTGCCCAGGGAAACGACCCCCGGAGGCTGCCCTGCCCTACCTTGCCCTATCCTGCCCCTGCCATCTCACTCCCAGGTAGGTTTGCCAATCCCCAGCTCCACCACGCACCACCTCCCTGCAGCCCCCCAGGCCTCATAACCCCATACCGGCATGGTCTCGCGGTTCCAGTCCTGGGAGATGAGGAGCTTGGAGCCTCCATCTTCACACTCGCGTTTGCTTTCCTCCCAGGTCTTCTTCTCCTTGGTGACAAACAGGCACTTCCCGCGGTGCAGCACCCAGGTCTCTGGGCAGCAGTCTGGACACAGGCAGCCGCTCACACACATGTCCCTTCCCTGTGCCCTGGCTCTCAGGTCTCCCTCCCACCCGGTGCCTTGGGCCTGCTCAGCACTGGCCCAGCTCTGAGGTCAGGGCTCAACTCTGAGCCTGGCTCTGTGTGATCATGGGAGCCCCCATCTTGCCCAATATCCCCACCAGCTGCCAGCCCAGCTGCCCCCTCACACCTGTCTCCCCAGCAGCTTGGGCTGGGGCCACTGGGTATTGCCCCATTCCCAGGGCTGTGCCAGACACCTCCTCCTTTGCCCCCACTCACAGAGGCTTGGCCTCTCTGTCACACCCCGCTGGTGCATGGGGCTGGGCACTGACCTCCCCTCCCTGCCCTGCCCCTGGGGCCATGACTAGTGCTCTCCCCCCACCCTGCCCCGCAAAGGGCTACCTTTGACACAGCAGGGCTGCATGCTGGCCTGGGCTCTGGCAGCCTCGTCCAGCTGCTGCTGCAGCTTCTGGGCCTGCTTCTGTGCCTGCGCCAGCTCCTCCCTGGTCTCCTGCAGATGTGCCCTGGACTTCTGCAGCTCCTCCTGTCTGAGGTTTGTCTCCTGTTGTGCCTGTGCCAGCCTCACCCTCATTTCCTGCAGCTCCGCATCCTGGCTGTGCAGCTCTTCCTGGCTGCGGTCCCTCTCTTCCTGCATCTGCCTCAGTGCCGCCTGGGCCTGCTTCAGCTGCTCCTGGGCCAGCACCAGCGCTGCACCCGTCTGCCCCAGCCGCTGCACCTGGGCACCCGACTGCTGCAGCAGGCCCTCACGCTCGGCCGCGTGGGCACGGGACGCCTGCTGCAGCTGCTGCCCCTCCTGCCAGTCTGTGGGCACGGGGCAGTCAGCAACCAGGGCACCCCTGGCTGGGTGCTGCAGCCACGGCAGGGGCAGGAGCCCACCGTGCTCACACCTCCACCCAGCCCCCAGAGCCACGGGGATCGTGCAGCTGGCAGGAGCCTCCCAAGACAGCATCAGGTCACAGACATGAACGCGGGCATTGGAGCAAGGGTCTCCTGTGTCACCCACACTGTACCCACCTCTGCCCATCTCTCCACCCCCCATGCTCCTTGCCAGCCTGGCAGGGCCCTACTCACAGCAGACCCCCAGGGCAATGGTGGTAGTCAGCAGGACCAGGCAGGCTGCCAGCAGGCCCAGGGGCAGGGGCCGTGCACTCCACAGGGGCTCTGCAAGAGATAAAGAGATGAGGCACTGTGGGACCAACCCAGGCACCTTCAGCCCCTGCAGCCCCCCCATGCCAGGGACAGGACAGCAGGCCTAAAGCCTCTCTTGCCCCACCACTGCCAGCAAGCTGCTCTGCCAGGGCAGGAAGGGTCTGGGGAGGAACAAGATCCTCCCCCCACACCCACTCCAGCCCTTCCTGCTCCCACTGCATCCTCGGGCTGAGCCTAAGCACAGGGGTGAGACCCTCCAGAAAGGACCCTGCAGGGCTGGTCCCAGCAGGAGCATTGGCACAGCCCTGTCCTCTGCCCCAGCATGGGCTGCAGGGAAGGTGGCAGCATCACACACAGGGAACTGTCATCTATGAACAAGCATGTGAGTGTGTCTGAACAAGTGAATATGCACAGTGCCTCCAGCCCTGCCTGCACTCATACCTACACAGCCCAGTGCCTCTCTGCAGCCAACACCCAGCACCTCTGAGGGCAGAAAAGGAAACACTGATGCCTGCAGCCACCGGGGAGGGGGAGACACTCCTTCCTGACCCATGTGGACACCAGCAAAGCCCTGGAGCCTGGGGCAGCCACACGCCCAGCTCTACCCTGAAGCCTGGGCACAACAAGCAGAGCCCAACCCTCAGCTCCGGGCAGGACAGCCCCTCCATCCCCTGCTCCCTCCATCATCTGATCTCAGACCCTGCAGTCCTGTTTCCCACCCAAGCCAGCTGTGCACCCCGGGAGCTTTCTGCAACCCTGCTGGGAAGCTCTGGGCAGGGCAGAGGATGCCCTTGCACTCACCTCTGTGCTGCTGAATCCCATGCCCGGCTGGTCTCTCACCCACTGGGCCCAGCTGGAGGTTCTCATAGGTGTCATCAGCCTCGTCCAGGGCTGCAGACACAGGGGTTGGTCAGGGTGTGGGGCTGTGGAAGGGATGGGTGGTGGAGGGATCTTGGATCTTACCTGATGCCTGCACCCGGGGGGTCGAGCTCCATCCTTGGGGGGCCTTGGAGAACCGCAGATCGGCATATGTCACGCTTTCGTCCATCCCGGTGTTGGGGCACCAAAGTCTAGTGCAGCATGTCCCAGCAGAAGGGAAGTGCCGGGGCATCAGACCAAAGTAGAAATGCTCTCAAGAGCAGTTGGGTGCAGCCTAGCATGGCCATGGCTCTGTGATTGGCTCCAACAGCCAAGGTCTTCCCTCCCCCTGTTGCAGACAGGGCTGGTGGGGGCTCCAGGACGGTGCAGGTTTGAACGTCACAGTCTGATGCCAGAACTGGGCTCACCCTACACTGTTTCCAGCCTCATCCCCCTTCACCATCCCTGGGAGCTGAGGCACCAGGAGCCTCACAGTTGTCTGCACTGACATTGCATTGACTGCTGCATCGCAGAAAAGGACTGAACATGTGCTTGGAGGAAAGGGGCTGTGGCCGGCCAGTAGGGGGCGCTCCTGTATCGAGCCGCCCACCTCCCTGCGCCCGACCACCTGCCAGGCTCCGAGTGCCTCCCCGGGGGTGCCTTATGCTTGGCCGACCCCTCTCCTGGAGCACACTCGCTAGTCTGGGGGTAACGTCGCCCGTACCACCCCGAGAAGGGACTGTCTCGCCCCTGTGTCCTTGGGGAAACACAGGCCTAATAGTCCAACAGGTACTTGACCCAGTACAGGCACTTGGGGCACTTCTCCAAGTCAAGGGGGCAAAAAGTAAAGTCTCCCTTAGTCCACAGACATAAGGGGTCTCTTAGGCATAATTTAGACCCACCCCTCAATAAGTCTCCCACACCAGTCAAAAAGGAGAACTTTATTGATTACAGGGGGTAGGGGAAACCAGGGTACAGGGTTGAGCAATATCTTAGAAATCCTAAAGAGCAAACAGTGTGGCTGAGGTAGCCTTTTGATCACGCATCTGTGTTACTGCCAGCTAGATATCTAATCAGATCTCGAGTAGCTTACTCACAAGCATCTTCCAGAGTTCTCCAGTTTCCCCTCAGGAGTCTGGGGGTGAGAGAGAGAGCTAGTTTCAGATGGCAAGGCGCCTCTGTCTCCCCTGCTTTGCTGCTGCTTCACCTCATGGCCGAAGAGAGAGAGCCTCCTCCCCTTCCCAACCTATATAGCCCCTGTGACCTCATTCACCTGGTCCAGTGGAGGTCAGCCCCAGGTGGCTGTCAGCCAAACAATTTGTAATACATCACCTGTCACCGGGCAGATCTCAGCCCACCAGGTAGATGCCCCTCACCCAGGTGGCGGATGGCAGTCACGTAGGCAGAGGGAGCAGGTTCCCCCCTCCCTCAGGACTGCAGCCAGCTCAGGTTCCCTAAAGAGACAGGCTGAGGTGTGACTCCTCTGTGCTGGTCCATCTAATCACAGAGTCACAGGGCAGAGATTTTGGGGAGAAACAAGGTGGCTTTCTGCCACAGGGGCATCGGTCACTATATACCAGGGAATGAGGTGCACAGGCTCTGCATCAGACCTGCCTTAACCCCAAATGCTGGAGGCTGCAAGGGAGAGAGGAGCAGGGAAAAACCCTGGTTGTGCCCTGATCACTTTTTCTTCTGGCATCCTACCTCTGTGGCTGTTTGAGACCAGAGACAGGGCAGGATGGTCCTGGGGTCTGAGCCTGCACAGGGCAGCTCTTCTGTTCTTGTGAGGCACCCGGCACAGCACCATTGACAGAGACTTCACCACGTACCATGGGCAATTCCCAGACATCATGTTCCTCCACCACACCCTCACAATGCTTTTTTTTTTTTTTAGAATAGTGTACATGTACGCATGTGCATGTACCCTCCCCACACTCACACAACACACCTTCACACATACACGCATACTCAGACAATAACCAAAAAGCATCATGTACATGAGGTGGGTGGACAGGAACTGCACATCACTAGTGACATCTTTCTAAGCTGCTGCACTGTAACTCTTCTCCTTCCCCTGGCAGCTCCATCACTGGATACTTGCTGCAGCCAAGCATGCACAAGTTTCTGCACATAGCTGGGGCTATGGAGGGACCAAGGCAGGAGCCTGACTTGGGACCTTTCCACCTTTCTGGAGTCACTTCACAGCTTCCCAGTACTGGCTCTGGGCAAGGGGACCCCACAACTCATGGGTGCTAAGATTTGGCCCTCATGGCACAGCCTTCCACCCTGTCTATAGGGTCACCAAGGACAACAGGTCCCTGCAACGGGTTCAGGTCTGACGGGACTTTGCTCTTGCAGGTTACAGGGCCCAGGGAGATAGGAGCTCTGGGTCACACTCCCCCAGGGCACAGGAGATGGGAACACAGTCACTAACAGGAGGATCAGGTAGTCCTTGTAGCAGGGTTGGGTCACTGTTGGCATGGTGCAAAGGAGGAAATACCCCATGTGCCACATGGTCTGCAGATGATTTGGTCTCCACGGCCTTAAGTTTTGAGCTGAGACTTCAAAACTTTCCTCCAGCCTGATGCACTTGCAGCTCAAATGCTTAATATAATATTTTCTATGTGTACTATTCATTTTTTCTTTACAATACAAAGTAACATTTAAATTTTACCTAATGTATAACTTGTAAGTTACTCACCTACCCCTATTTTAAAAACCAAACAAACCCTAACACAGAGTCTTTACCCCCCTCCCAGTCATGTTGGCATTGCTTAGAACAAGAGGGAGTTTAAGTCCCCACCCAGGTGTGTGAGGCCAGTCACATAGGCAGAGGGAGCAGGTTTCTCCCTCCCTCAGGAATGTCTCCAGCTCAGGTTACAACTGAGGGTCACCTGAAGCAGATGTGGGCAGGGGTGCCTGCCCTCTGCAGTGACCATGGTACCCAAATTGTCAGATAGCAGTTTGGGGAGAGACAGAGATGGTATTCTGCCACAGAGCTCACCCCACCAAGCCCCTTCCTAGGCAGTGTCTGATGGGTCTGCGTGAACTCAGGTCAGCAGGGACTCAGGAACTGCACCCCAGGGCAGGGACCTTGGGGTCCTTGGCAATGATACTGATGGAGTCGTGGGACACAGGTAGGGTCCAGAGGACTGAAGAAGCACAGTATAGGGCCCCTCTTTGAAAAACACAAGAGGGGACATGGGGAATTATGGACCCGTCACCCTCACTTGGATCCCCAGGAAATTACCTGTACAGACACTAAGGAAGGACATTTGCAAGCACGTGGAGGAGGAAAGGTTCATCCTGAGCAGGCAGCATGGGTTTTCTACCAACAAATCATGTCCAATGACTTGATCTGCTACAACAGAGTGACTGCAGGGTGGATGAAAGGCCTACCAAGGATGTTGTGTGTCTGCACTTCAACAAGGCTTTGGACAAGGTCCCTGTGACAGGGGCTTAGTGTGATCCTGTCACTTTAGGAGAGAAGAGGCAGCCTGAGCATCAACCTGGAGGTGGGGAAGGGGGAGGCTAATTAGACAGTCACCTGATGAGGGGGAGGGGGCTTGATTCAACATAAGCCTGAGCCAGAGCTGGTCAGGCAGTCTAGCCCTGGGAGCCAGAGAGAGAGGAGCTCCTGGCAGTGGGGCTGCAGCAACACCTGAGCCTGGGCAAGCAGCCTTGGAGGTCTGAGACAGGGATAAGAGGAGATAAGGTGATCCCAGCAGGCCTGGAAGAGGGTCAGAGGCCTGGAAGCAAGGCCAGAGCCTGGTAATAGGGCATAGTCTAGGGCCAGGGGGTCCAGAGGGCATGTGAAGCCAAAGGATCCCAGAGAGGGGTGAGTTGCAGCAGAGCCAAGAATCCTGAAGGTCTCACTGTCCCAGCAGTGGGCCCAGAGAGGTGGTAAAGGCTGAGGAGGGACACAGCAGGAGACTGGCAGGGCCCAGGGAGACCAGGAGTCTCAACTGGCCTAGGAGAGAGGGGCCAAAGACTGGGGCTGTCAGCTGGGGACCATGGGGGCCAAGGCACATGTAGCCCAAGCAGGTCAAGGACTGGGGATGAGAGCCCATTGCCCAGGAAGGGGCTTGTCACCAGGAAGGATTATCATCATTGAGGCATGGGCTTGGTGTAAGTGGGAGGTTGGAGCCACCTAATTGGCCCTGAAGGCAATAAGCATGGACACGTGTGGTCATGGTAGAAAGATCAGGCTTGAGAAGCCCTGGGTCAGCCTACCTTTATCTAAAAGATAGATACATCCAGTCACGGTCAGTAATTAAAGCAGCAAGTGTCCAAACAAAGCAAAGTGGATAAGGGCTGGGAGCCCTTCAGGGCACATTCTGACTGGGTCCAGCCAGCAGGAGGCTTTGCACGGAGTCCATCAGGCATTGGTCCTGGGCCTGGGGCTGCTTAGTATGTCCATTCATGGTCTGGATGCTGGCACAGAAAGCGTCTGGAGCAAGTTATGGACCACACAACTCTGGGAAGGGCTCTGAGCATTGTAGGGCAGACAAATCTTGACAGACTGGAAAGCCGGGCTGTAGCTGGCGAGATGCAGTTCAATGTGGACAAGCGTACGGCACTGCCCTTGAGATGAAGGATCACGAACGCAGGTATGGAGTGAGAGAGACGTGCCTGGGGGCAGCACAATGGAGAGGAACCTGGGGCTTTGGTGCAGCATGGACCTGGTGCACCTGCCATACGAGGAGATGCAGAAAGGGTAACCACTGTCCTGGGCTGCATCAACAGCCATGTTAGGGTCAGACGCGGGAGAGGCTGGCAATGCTCTACTGGGCTGTGATGAAGCCTCACCCAGAGCCCTCTGTGCAGTCCTGGGCTCTGGGATTTCCAGGGGGCTATGGAGAAGCATCCTGGCCTCAGTTGAAGGGGCCCATCTCCTTCATTTCCCAGGGGTGGAACGGAAAATGGTATGGGGGCAGGCTGGGCTCAGCTGGCTTCTCACAGACTGCAAGGTGCTTGACATAATAGCAGTGGGCAGCCTCCACGTTTCCCCCTCTCATTGCTCCACAGTCCTGCCGCCGCCCAAAGATCCTTGACTTGGAATGAAGACGGGAGTCCCTGAAGTGAAGAGGGCCCTGCTGTAGCACCTGTTACACCTTTCTTCATCCCCTGAGCACCCCAAGCACTGACCATTGTTCCCCCACCTTTCTTTCCCCGCCAGGCACCCTGATCCCTGTAAGGAGACTCCCCTACACCCTCCAGGCAAGGTCCCAGTGTTCATTCAATCCCTGCCTGACATCATGCAGAAGCAGCCTCCAGCCCTAGACTTGTTCCTGGGCCAGCGAGATATGCTGTTAGAGAGCCCTGCCCTCGGGCCCAGGGGCTGTGGTCAGTGCCTCATCCTTCCCTCCCCTCTGTGACCAGAGCCTCCTCAGCCTTTCCCTGCAGCCTGGCTTTCCAGACCATGAAGCCTCTGGCAGCTCCATCCTAAACATCTGCTGATTTCTCAGCTCCGTGTAACAACCTGGGGGACCCACATGCTAGGCACAGCTGTTTCCAGCACATCTTTAGTTTTTCTTATCAAACCTGCACGCATCTCATCTCCTCAGGTGTGCCCCCTCCATCTCCCTCTTTCCCACTTGTTGTAATAGTTTCGTAGTTTCTAGGGTCGGAAGGGACCGGAGCAGATCATTGAGTCTGACCCCCTGCCATGGCAGGAAAGAGAACTGGGGTCAAACAACCCCAGCAAGGTGTACATCCAGCCTCCTCTTAAAGACCCCCAGGGCCAGACTCCCCTCCTCCAGCCGACACAGCCAGCTGCAGCCCCTTACTCCTGGCTGGGATGCAATGGGGCTGCAATGGACTGCCCAAGCAAAGCCCAGTCCATACGGGGAGCTCTTGGCACAGTAGCTCATGAAGGCTACTGGGCTCATCCCTGCCCCAGCTCTGGTCCACTTCTCAGCTCCACTCAGAGCCCTGCTCTCAGCACTGCTACCCTGCACCATCACAGCCTGGGATCAAGGGCCCTCAATGAAATCCCAGAGCCATGGGGATGCAAGGGACCTGCAGAGGTCACAGCTAGTACAAGCCCTCCCCAAGGCAGGATTAGCCCTGTCCAAATTTTCCCAGACACAAATCCATCATCTAACAGCATTGGTCTGAGCCTGATGAGGGAGGCTTCAAAACTCCCTGACACATGGAGCAAGAAGGAGGCGAAGGGCTACCAGCACAGCCCAGGAACCTGGGTAATCCCCATAGTAGAGCACAGGCATTGCTACACCTAGATCATCCCTGTCCAGGGGGTGCCGACCCTAACAGCACCTCTCTTCCCACCGAGGGCAGACTCTGCCCAGAGCCCCCTGCTCCCATGGCACATCCTTGTGCAGGGGCCATGACAGGAGCTCAATGGGGCTCCCAGGTCAAGGAACCGGAGCGCTGCTCACTCTTCGGAAGAAGTCCCATCGATCCAAGTCCGCTGGTCCTGGTCTTGGCGGAGCCCGATCCAGAACGAGGTGTCCGTGTTGGTGAGGAAACTCTGGGGAGGAAAGGACTGCTCTGATACAGCCCCAGGCCTGGCCCAGAGCCAGAGAACAGGGGGCAGTGGGGCCCATGGGACCTTCCCATGGATGGGCAGCAGAATAGGACTAGGGAAGGATGGAGCAGGGCCTTCGGTGGCACTGCCGCCCCCCAGCTCCCTCACCTTCCCCTGGGCGGCTGCACATATCAAGGGTACCAGCATCCACTCCAGCTGCTCCCGGCCCCAACCCTTTGCAGGACCCACTACATCCGGGGGCCAGAGGTGGCACAGATGGGTCAACCGCGTAGCCAGTGCAGCACCGCCCCCTCCGCACACTTTGTCTGTGCCCAGTCCTAGTGAAATGCCTTTGGAGAGGCTGGTCTGCCCTGCCTTGCCCCCAGCATCTCAATCCCAGGCAGGTTTTCAATCCCCACCTCCACCAGGCACCACCTTTCCACTGAGCCTCCAGGGCCTCCCGTACCGGCATGGTCGTGGGGTCCCAGTCCCAGGAGGTGAGGAGCTTGGAGTCTTTAACTTCACACTCGCGTTTGCTTTCCCACCAGTTCTTCTCCTCCTTGGTGACATACAGGCACTTCCCGTGGTGCAGCACCCAGGTCTGCGGGCAGCAGTCTGGACAGAGGCAGCCACTCATACCCATGCCCCTGTCCTGTGCCCCCACTCCCAGGTCTCCCTCCCACCGACCTGGGTGCTCAGCACTGGGCAAGAGGGTCCCAGGTGCAGGGGCAAGGCAGGCCCAGCTCTGAGGTCAGGGCTTGGCTTTGAGCCTGGATCTGTGCAATCCTAGGCGCCCCTGCTCTGCCCAACTCCCCCACTGGCTGACAGCCCAGCAGCCCCTTCACACCTGTCCCCCCAGCAGCCTGGGCTGGGCTCCCCAAGGTCACTGGGAATTGCTCCATCCCTGGTGCCTGATCCCCCTAAGCATCTCCCCCAGCACCCCCATGCCCAGGGGCTCAGCCCCTCCAACACACCAAGGCTGGTGCATGAAGCTGGGCACTGCCCTCCACGCCCTGCCCTGCTCCCATGGCCAGTGCCATCTCCCCAGCCCTGCCCCACCCTGGGCTACCTGTGACCTGGCAGGTCCATGCTCTGGCCTGGGTTATGGCAGCTTCGTCCAGCTGCTGCTGCAGGTCCCAGGCATGCTCCCGCTCCTGCTCCAGTGCTGCCCTGGTCTCCTTCAGCTGCACCCTGGTGCCCTGCAGCTCCACGTCCCGGCTGTGCAGCTCCTCCTGGCTGCGGTTCCCCTCCTGCCTTGCCTGTGCCAGCTCCACTCGGGTCTGTGCCAGCTCCTCCTGGGCTTTCCCCAGCACTGCACCCACCTGCCTGAGCCGCTGCTCCCGGGCATCAACCTGCTGCCACAGGCCATCGCGCTCGACCATGCGGGCCTGGGATGTCTGCTGCAGCCGCTGCCCCTGCTGCCAGTCTGCATGCATGGGGCAGTCAGTGCCAGGGGCAGGGCCTGGCACTCCCAGCTGGGCTCTGTGGCTGCAGCAGGGGCAAGACCCACCGGTGCTCATACCTACCACCTGGTGGGAGCCTTCCAAGGCAGCACCAGCGCATGGGCATGGGCACAGAGCCAAGGCTTCCCTGCATCCCCCATGCCCACACCCCTGCCCATCTCCCTCCTACCCACACCCCCTTCCAGCCTGGAAGGACTCCCTACTTACAGCAGACCCCCAGGGCAATGGTGGTGATCAGAAGGGCCAGACAGGCTGCCAGCAGGATCAGGGGTAGGGCCCGTGCTCTCCACCGGCGCTCTGCAAGAGAGGAGGCACCGTGGGACTGGCTCCCAAACCGACTGCCCCTGCAGCCCCCACATCAAGCAGGGGACACCAGGCCTGAAGCCCCCACGTTTGAGCCCTGCTCCCCACTCCCAGCCAGGGCCAACGCCTCCTGTGGGGGGCAGGGGCTGACAGGTGGGGTGCCTGGATGCAGGGTCCTGCAGAGAGGCCAGGACGTCAAGGGCTCTGCCACACTGAGGTTATCGCCCCCCACATCCCCCGCGTTTCTGCGGGATCCCTGACACTCACCTCTACGCTGCTGGGCTCTGTGCCCGGCTGGGCCCTCGCCCACCGGGCCCTGCTGGAAGTTGTTGCAGGTGCCATCAGCCTGGTGTGGGGCTGCAGACACAGGAACTGGTCAGGGTGTGGGGTGGGGGGTCAAGGTATTGCTGCTTCTTCCCTGCCCCTGTGCCTGGGCCAGGCTCTGTCCTAAGGGAGCCTTGTCCACACATGAGTGCAGCCCCTGGCTCCTGCTCCCCTCCCCTGGGGCCACAGGGTAATTTTACTGAATGGAAACTGGCCAGAAATAAATCATGAGCAAAGTGAGAGTGAGAAGGGGAAGTACCAGCCCCAGAGGAAGGAACTGGGGCCTGGTGGGTGCAGTGAAGGCAGCTGTACTGGGGGGGTGGCTGCTGGATCTGGGTTCCTCCTCCTAGCTTCTGGTCTCTGCCCCTGGGTTCCTGGTGGCAGGTCCAGCCCAGCCCCCTGCTCCTGGTTGCTCCTGAGCCCAGTGCTCTGGCTCCAGGTGCTGACTGAGGCTCCCAGCTTGGCCTGGGGATGTCCATCCCCTTACAACTGCTGTTTTCTGCCCTGGATGCCCTGGTGAGTGACTCTGGGACAGATCCTGCTGCTGCTATGGAGCTTCTGGCACATGGTATATGGTGACCTCAGTCCTGGGCCCATACAGACCTCAGTTCTCCAACACACTGCTCCTGATTCTAGACCATGTCCAGCATCAGGAGAATGAAGCTGAGCTCCACACCTGGCACGGATGTAAGGGATGAAAGCTGCTAAGTGCATGAGGGCACAGACAGGCAGCTCCGGCTGTAACAGGGAGAGGGCAGGTGACAGAGGGGCTATCCTGCCAAGGGCTGAGGGGTGGCTCTCCTTCCTGTGCCCAGGCTGTAGGGTAGAGTGGGGATGTGGCTGCCCCAGGCTTTGGGGCTTTGCTTGTGGCTACATGGGGTGAGCAAGGGGTTTTTCATGCCTAGCCCTCACTCCCTGGCTTCACCCCCAGCAGGTTCAGTGCTGGGGTGGCCAGTCATCATGCAGCCAGGTTGACTGTGCAGTGCTTGGACCAGGTCAGACAGGCACGAATCTAGAGTGGTTCGCACAGGGCTGATCCTGCCTGGAGCAGGGGGCTGGATTAGATGGGACCTCATGAAGGCCCTGCCAGCCCTGCTCTTCCCTGATGCTAAGCAGCCCCTTGCCCCCTGCCCTGCTTTGCTTCTGGTCCCTGGCATTGCGACTCTCCAGGGTCCGCACCGACTGCCCGCACCCTGCCTGTGCCCCCAACTCCTACCTGTCCCCTGCACCCAGGGGCTCGTGGTCCGTCCCGGGGAGGGCTTGGTGACCTGCAGTTCAGCGTACATCAAGCTCTCGGCCATCCTGGCAGCAGGGCAGGGAGCGGCTCCTGGCACAGAGAGCTCTGCTGTGCAGGGCTCTGGGGCTGGTGTGGGAAATGCTGGGTGTCAGCAAGAAGCAGAAGTTGCCTCGAGTGAGCGGCTGCAGGTGGGGGCGACCAAGCACGGCTGGACACGGGTCCCTGGCCCTGCCATTGGCTCCAGCAGCCACAGCCCTGCCTTCCCCGGGGACAGACTGGGCAGGGAGTACCTGGGGACTGGGGTTGAGTCTTGAGGGAAGCCAGGAGGCCACATGGGGTCAGCCCAGGCTCGTCTCACCAGCTCCTGGCTCTCCTGGGGGAGTGTGGGAGCTCCAGGAAGGTACTGAGGCAAGATGCATCTGAAGGGACGCTCCCTGCTCCTCTCCCCCACAGTGTGGTGGAAAATAACCCTTTCAACCCTGATCTGTGATGGCATGCAAACCATGCAGGGGAAATTGTGGCAGGTGCAATGAGCCTAGAAATAGCACAGCCCAGTCATGCATTTTGTCCTGGCAGGAAGTTGTGTGTCTGTAGGGGTGTGTGGATGAGCATTGGGGTATGTAGCCCTGGGGCAGAGTGGCGGGGGGCAAGGAGGGGGCAGAGGCTGGGGAGGGGGGATTTTGAAGGTGCCTGGGATGTTTGTGGGGCTGGAAAGGTGGGAGAGGAGTGTTACTCTGTTCTCTCTTTCCTTTCTTGTGTGCACACGAGGGGTGCCTACAAACTGCGTGTGCTGCTCTCTGCTTTCCTCTGTGGTTGCACACAGGGCATGAGCTGTCACACGGGCTCTCACGGCTGCCATGTCACCTTTCCCCACGTCCCCACACTGGGGTTTCTTTCAGCAGAGAAATGCCGGGGCCGCGGTGGCACAGGACTCTGCGCTTGGGACCAGACAGGCTTGTTAAAGCGGGAAAGAGACAGGGAGGTGCCACATAGAAGCCCCCTGGGTGGAAAGGAAGCAGGGATGCATGGGGCAACAGTGTCCCCTGCTGGCAGACAGGGGAGATGGCGGATCACTCCAGTCCTGTTTTTTGATGTCTGTGGGGACAGGGTCCACGCAAGGACTTGGATGGACAGACAGATCCTGGGTAGACAGATAGCTCTTGTGGGCCAACTGGGCCCTCGGAACCAGCCCCATGGCGGTGGCCTTGATTCAGGGGCTGGGGCCACGGTGACTACACCTGTGTGCTAGAGAGGCCCAGCCTGCACAGGGATGGGCTGGGCCTGAGGGGCCTCGTGGAGAGCTCAGGGCAGAAGAGAGAGGAAGAGGAGGGAGCTGCCAGAGTCGAGGGCCTGGTAGACGAGACCCAACGCCCCATAAAGGGGATGGGAAAGGGGAAAGGGAAGGGGAAGGGGGTGAGGCAGCTGTCTCCGTGGCGGGTCGAGAAGGGGTCTGGAGAGCGCAGGCGTGTGGACAGTTAGAACCAGGAGGCTGACAGAGGGGCCACAAGCCTGGGTTGCAGAGAGCCTGGCCAGGTTGACTGGGGGGGCACCGTGCCCGGCCTTAACGAAGGCCCCCAGGCTGGTACCCGCACTGTGCTGTGTCAGCACAGGGGCAGGGAGCAGAAGAGGGACCCTGCACAGCAGCCAATGCCTGAGCCTTACGAAGGGCTCCGTGGAGGGTTGCACCAGGCACCCAGGTGGGTGCTTGGGGGGCATTTGGGGCCTGATACAACAGGGGAATGACCCCTGTCATCAAGTTTTGGGTGCTTTTGAGAGCAGGCATGGCAGACCCTTGCCTGGGATGGTCCAGAAGGGGCTGATGCTGCCCACAGCAGGCACCGGATTAGATGTGACCCCCTTGATGTAAAAATCGCGGTTCGTTTCTCGGGAGGCGAAAAAAAACCTTCAGCCACAGACACACTCTATTAGCAACACAAAAGGTATATATTTGCAAATAGGGTCAGAGAGAGAGACAAAAGATCAAACACTCTGCTGCCCCTGAGGGAAACTGCCCAGCTGGCTTTATCCCCTCTCTCCTGACCACGTGTGCAGAAGGAGGAACTTTTACAACTCATTTCCGATTCATACAAACATGTATGTGAATACGTCAAATCATGCGTCGCATGTGTATTATAATTAACTACTTAAGTATGCGGGGCGGATAGGCTTATATGTATTAATTCATTATGCATGGGCAGACAGTACCTGAGGTTACAAAAGTCTGAATTTTCCTTGCTTCAAGGCTAGAACTGCAATTTACTCTTATCTGCATGAGAACAGCTGAGGAGTATATGCTTTACTGTAACAAAGAGATAGTAACTTTGCAAAACAAAGAGGGAGTGATACCTTAATACAAAGAGCTCTCAGTAGCTCTCCCAGTTTTCTCACCAGGGAGGGCTGACAGCTGCGCTGTTTTAACAAGACTTATTGATAATGCATTTTTAATAATATTTCTAACACCCTGAAGCCCCCACAGCCCAGCTGCTCTACAAACCAGTCGCACCGAGCAGGGCCCGGGCCCCAGCGCTGCTCCTGCCCCAGGCAGCGAGTACGTCCTGCCTTTGCAGGGTAGGACCCAGAAAGCCATGCCCAGCAGGATCCCAGCATGCTCCACAGTCGTGAGACGGCCTGTTTAGCCATCAAGAAGGAGCGTGCAGTGATCAAAACGCTGCAGCCTTATCTCTCAGGAGGCCCAAAACCCAAGTTTGAGCACTGATTCCTTCCTCTTTCTCACAGAAGAATAAGGGAACTGGTGTCGGGGAGAATGGACAGAGCTCAGTGCAGGGATCCATGTTTTAAAATGGATGTGGAGACATTAGAGAGGGGCCAGAGGTGGGTGACAAGGATGCTCAGGGGGTTGGAAGGCAAGTCAGGAGGAGAGGCTGAAGGAGCTGGGCAAGGAGGTTCGGGGGGAGCTGCCCTTTGACTTGGGCAGGGATTTGCTGCATGAAAAGAAGAGAAAGGGGTGGACAGGGGAGTGGGGTGGGGTGGCAGGAAGGTGGGGGGGTGGGATGGAGTGAACCCGGTATGAGGAGGGTGTGAAGAGTGCAGAGAGGCTTGTGCTGGCCTTGCTGGACCGGCCTGGAAGGGCGACGCAGGGAAGCCCGGGCTGCCCCTGCAGAGCTGCTCTGAGCGATCGACTGGCTGAGCGTGGGCTGCACAGCCGGGCTCCCAGCCTGACCTCTCCAAGGAGGCCTGGGTACAGCCAGGAAGAATAGGGAAGGCTTGAAACAGTGATATCTCTGCAAGCAGGTCAATGCAATTTGGGCTGCATCAGTAGGAGCATGAGGTGCAAGACACAGGAGGTGACCGTGACTCTGCTCGGTGCTGGTCTGTCTCACCTGGATCCTGTTTGCAGGTCTGGGCTATGCATTGCAAAGAGGCTGTTGTAACAGGAGGCTCCTGTCACTTTAAAAGGAAACTCCAGAGCAGGAGGGTCATCAGGCCCAGGAGGGGAACACCTGCAGAGCCAGGTGAGGCATGGGCAGGGCTTAGGAGGTACATGAAGGCTGGGCCTCAGAGCAGGGGGTCAGCCTGACCTTGCCAGCTGAAGGACTAAGAGCTCTGGAGCTGGAAGGAGCCTGCCTGGAGATGGTCTTTGCTCCGCAGCCAGGATGCCTACAGCCCACAGGGAAGTGGTACCCAGCCTGGGGATGGAGCTGGGTGCTCCCTCCAGGGAGCTTCTGTTATGCTGAATCTTGGGGTGGGGGCAAGGGGAGTTCAGCTGCAGCCAGGGGCTTTCTGATTGCATTGTGGCTTATACCAGGGGTTTGTGACTATTAGGGGCTGGTGGAGGTCCCACTAGTGCCTGAGGGCATGCAGGTGTCCTAAGCCTACTGGGGGCTATGGGCCCATGGCATGGAGTGGGCTTTGGACACCAAAGCAAGATCGCTGCCCAGGAGGGACAGAGTCTGGGGCAAGGAACCCAGAAGCCCAGGAGGGGCAGAGACCAGGGCCAGGGGCCCAGGGATACTTATGTAGCCCTTCTGCTGGGCACTGCTTGGCAGCCACAAGAGCTAGGTTCAAATTTCAGGTACCCAATAAGTTTCCAGTGTGGCTTGAACCACTACCCAGAAATCTGGGGTCACTGGATTTGGCTGAGGGGTCCCACATAAAGAAACCCCATCCCCACAAGCAGTGTGAACACAAGACAGGCTCATTACAGAAAACAACGGAAAACAGCAAATGGAGTTTAAAACACTGCCAGCTACATGGAATAGTCTATAGGTTGCACCCTTTTTGGGAAGCTTCCTCTATGCTCAGGCAGTCTGGGACTTTGGGGGGGCTTCCCCAAAGGGTAGGCCTGGGGGCCTGCACCTGGATACCCTTGCACCCTCCAGTAATGGGCTGGAGAGGGGCCCTACACCAGACAGTTCTATGAGCTGGTCCTCGGGTTCACTGCATGAGCTGCTTGAGCGTGTAGATCTTTCTGTGGTGCAAGGGGCCCCTTGTTGCTCCCTGTGAAGCTGTAGGGCCCCGATTCCTACTTCCATGCAGTGGCTTTGAACAGTTAACTATAGGTCCTGTCAGTATAGCACACCCCAAAATCCCTAGTCCCAATCTCAGCTCTGCTGGGGCAGAAAACTGCAAGATAAATCAAAGAAGGGCCAGGCCTTTCTGTGCAGGACCTGGACTAGACACCACAAAAAGACAGTCAGGCAATTTTGCACCAATGGCTGGATCAAATAATAAAACTTGCCAGGCTCCTTACTCTGGCCTCAAACGTGCCATGTCTCACCCTGGCTCAAAACCGTGCCAGGCCTTAAACCCTGGCCAGAAACTGCTAGGCTTCATAGTTGGTAGGGTCAAAAGGGACCTTAGCAGATCACCAATTTTGACCCCCTGTCGTGGCAGGAAAGCAAGGTGTTCATCCAACTTCCTTTTAAAGACCCCCAAGGTAGAAGCCAGCACCACTTCTCCTGGAAGTTGGTCCCAGACCTTAGCCACCCTGACCGTGAAGTAGCGCCTGCTGATACCTAACCTAAACCTACCCTCTGCCAGCTTGTGACCGGTATTCCTGGTCACTCCTGGCAGTGCTCGGGGGAACAGGGACCCCCCAGTGCCTGCTGGTCTCCCCTGACTAGTTTGTAACAGGCCACTAGATCCCCCTCAGCCTTCTCTTGTGGAGGCTGAACAGGTTCAGGTCCCGTCGCCTCTCCTCGTAGGGCCTGCCCTGCTGCCCCCTGACCATGCGAGTGGCCTCCTCTGGACCCTCTCCATGCTGTCCACGTCCCTCCTGAAGTGCAGCGCCCAGACCTGGACGCAGTACTCCAGCTGTGGCCTGACCAGTGCCGCACAGAGGGGGAGGATCACCTCCCTGGACCTGCTCGAGATGCATCTGTGGATGCATGACAAGGTGCGGTTGGCCTTCCTGACCGCGTCCCCACACTGCCAGCCCATGTTCATCTTGGCATCAATGATGACTCCAAGATCCTTTTCTGCCTCTGCTCTGATGAGAAGGGAGTTCTGGGTCACCTTACCGGTGCTGACCTACTTGGCTGATTCTTCCTCATTCACCACACCTGTGTCAGCTCCCTTGCTGGGAGACTCACTGAATCCCGGGACCTGGTTCTCCAGCCTTTGGTGAGTCCTTCCATGCCCTCAGGTGGGCATGAGGAGCTGCTTCCAGGGTGTGGGGCTGCTCAGACTCCCCTCACTCCTAGCAACAGGGCCCTGCCTTGTTACACATGAACAAGCAAAAATAATCCATAATTGTCCTGAAACCAAAACAAAAACTTAGCAATGTAAAATCTAGAACAATTTGCAGTGAAAAAACGGCTGGTACATCTTGTGGGTTATGCTTATGACTAAGAGCTGAGGCTGAGCCAGACCAGAATCAGCGGGCCATGGCTAGAGGTTTTCAGGCGGAGAATAGGGGCAGACTGAGGGAGTGATGGTGCAGTGACATCTGCGAAGCATGGCTGTGGTGTAAGGGGCACATGGGAGTCGCGTCATAAGCCCTTAAGGTGCAGAGCACTAAGATTAAAGATAAGGAGTGGATCGAGTGGCGGGCCAGTAGAGGGTGCTTCTGCACTAAGCCACCCACCTCACTACACCCAACCATCTTCCAGGCTCCAAGTGCCTTCCTGGGGTGCCTCATGTCTGGCTGACCCCCTTCCTGGAGCTGCCAAGTGACCATTAGCTGATGAACCGTCTATGAGAGATGGGATGAAAGGTGCTTGTCTATAAATAAAATGGAGCTGTCAGTAAAAAATCTATGAGCTTGACGGATGGATGAAGGAGACTGGCACCCCCTGGTGTCTGAGCCGCGGCTCACCACCTGCAAGGAGCTCCTGCCAGGGCTTTGTGGCTCATCCTAGCTCTCTCCCCTCCCCAGCCTTGTGTTCCTGCTCTGTCCATTCGACCACCTCTTGCCTCTAAGAGCTGCTTGCCTCAAAGTTACAGAAAGGAAGGTGGTGCAGCTAGAAGGGGGAGAGGTGGCAGGTGTGGTCCATGCCAGGATGGAGGAACTGGGATGCAGTGTGGAGTGCAGTAAGGCCTACGAGGTTGTGGGGTGAGTAAAACCATTGCTGCAGGCAAGTGAGACTGTTCAGAGCTGGTGTTAAACCCCTTAATTTAAACTCAGCCCTAGCCAGGCCCTGGCAGAAGAGTAACACGTGTGTCAGACAAGAGTTCTGTTGTCAGCTCACAGTTTACAAGTGCCAGTGAGAAATTCTTTGTGGATTAACAACCTTGGTTTCCTTGGCCAATGAAGAAACCCCTCCCTTTACATGCCACCACTGTGACTCTGACCATTTCCTGTCTCTTCTCAGCTCTTGCTTATGCTGAACTCATGCAGAAGTCATCGGAAGGCTGTTCAGAGACAGCGTGAGGCTGCAGACTGCCCTGGGACTTTGCAGTGACATGACCCTGAATGGGAAGAGCCATCCCCTACTCTTGGCTCTTCCCAGCCTCCTATGTGCACAGAAACCAGTACCGTCTGGTAGGTTTTGGATCCAACTGAGGTTAGGTGCTGGGCTTTTCCTCCCTGGTCTGGGCATGGCTATCCCAGGAGAGGGTTGCACTCCACAGCCATGCCAGAGTCAGCAGGGCACAGGCACCAGGCCTGAGAGGTGTGGAGATACAGGAAGCCATGCTCTCTTCAGGAGAGATAAAAGCCCCTCATTGGGCTGCCATCAGCCCATCTCTCAACTGCTCTCTTTCCAGCAATGGCTATTTCCCTCTCAGCTGTGCAGTGGCCTACCTCAGGAGTTGGGCAGTGTGCTCCTGGCTCTGCCTCACAGCTGCTCGGTGTTTAGGCTGTGGCAGGCCAGTAGGGGGCACTCCTGTGTTGAGCCACCCACCTCCCTGTGCCCGACCACCTTCCAGGCTCCGAGCGCCTCCTTGGAGCGCCTCGCGTCCGGCCAACCCCCTTCCTGGAGCACACTCACTAGCCTGGGGGTAACGTAGCTGCCACCACCCTGTGAAGGGACTCTCTTGGCCCTGTGTCCTCGGAGAAACACAGGCCTAAAGTCCTATGGGTATACAACCCAGTACAGGCACTTGGGACCAAAAAGGAAAGTCTCCCTTAGTCTGCAGACCTAAGAGGCTTCTTATGGATAATTTAGACCCACCCTCAATAAGTCTTCCACACCGGTCACAAAGGAGAACTTTATTGATTACAGGGGTAGGGTGAAGGTAGGGTATAAGATAGAGCGATATCCTAGAAATCCCATCGAACAAAATAGTCTGGCTGAAGTAGGCTTTTGATCACGCATCTGAGTTGCTGCCAGCTAGATATCTAACCAGATCTCAAGTAGCTTACTCACAAGCATCATCCCCAGGCTGTTGGAGATTCCCGCTGGAGGCAGGCCGTTCCTAGCTCATGAGTTATGGGGGAGAGAGCCAGTTTCAGATGGTAAAGCTCCTCTCTAAGTCTGAGTCCCCCGCATGGCTGCTGCCCCCTCCTCCTGAGCAGTCTTAACTTGTATAGCCCATGTGACCTTGTTCACCTGGTCCAATGGAGGCCAGCCCCGGTTGGCTGTCGGCCAACCAATTTGAAATACATCACCAGTTGCCAGGCAGACTCTAGCCCACCAGGTAGATGCCCCTCACCCAGGTAGCTGATACCAGTCCTGTAGGCAGAGGGAGCAGGTTTCCCCTCTCCCTCAGGAATGTCTCCAGCTTAGGTTACCTAAAGAGATAGGGTAAAGGTGTGTCTCCTCTGCTGGGCCCATCCTAATCACGTTGTCACAGGACAGATGTTCTGGGGAGAAAAAAAGGTGGCTTCCTGCCACACCCTGCCTGTATGAGGCATGGAGGGAGTACTTGAGGAAGAAGCTGCACAAGGCAGGGATGCAGGTAACCTTGCATTTCACCTCCAATATCTGGAGCAGCCAGGGTGAAGATTATTTCTACCTCTTCCTCACAGGGCACTGGTGCACTCAGTCAGGCCATTGGTGGGCTCTCCTTCAAGCAGAGGTGATGGATGAGTCCCACACATCAGGAGAGATCATGGGGGCCATCAACTATATGATGCAGGGCTGGCTCGGTGGGCAGGGCAAGCTCACCTGTAAATTCACAGTCACCGACAGGATCAATATGGTCAAGGAAATGTATGATGCCAATTTTGTTGGCATCCACTGTGTGGCACAAAAGTTCCACTTCATAGTCAGAGATGCTGTGGAGGGGGACAGGGCTGCTGGTTATGGAGCCATCACTACCACCCAGCTGATTTCAAAATGCACAAAGATGGAGGGCTACTTTCACAAAAGCATCAAGAGGGGAAAGATGCTGCTGGACAAACAGGCAGAGCTGAGCATCCCACAGCACAAAATCATGCAGGATGTGGAGACTCATTGGAACTCCACATACCTGATGCTGGGAAGGCTGGTGGAGCCACAGAAGGCCATTCATTAGATGGCCTTGCTCAGGGAGATTGGTATCAGTGGCCAGCTTAACAAAACAGAGTGGGATACCACCTCCCAGGTCTTGGTGGTCCTCAAGCCATTCCTCAAGGTCACCGAGACCCTCAGTGTTGGCAATGCCCTCCTTAGCCAGGTGGTCCCCATAGTCAAGGAGCTTGAGAAAGAAATGGAAAAGTTCCAGGGGATCATCGTTTCTGGCTGGGGCAAGCTGCTTTCACCAGACATGCAGGCACTGGTGAAGTGGCTAAAGTAGGGCATCAAAAAACAGCTGGATCTGTCGCAGTCCAATACAGTCCATGTGTTGGCAGGCATATGCAACCCAAGGGTGAAAGGGAGCATGTATAGCATCAAAACCCTTGATCACTGGATGAAGGTGCTGGTGAACAGAGTCAGGGAGGCAGAAGGGCAGAGGTGAGGGGATGTAGAAGAGGGCGATCCACTTTTCTGTGCCAGAACTCCCAGCACCAGCCAGTCTCCTCCATGCCAGTCACTGCCAATGTGGGCCAAGGGCATGGCTTCAGTGCTGGGATCCAGAGGCACCAGACCTCAGCCTGTGACAGGTAGTGCCAAGGCTTTGGTGGCTACCTATCTGACCAAGGAGATGGAGCCACTGGACCCCTACCCCTTGGCCTATTGGGCAACCCACAGCCAGATGTGGCAGGATCTGGCCACGATTGGCTGGAAACACCTGTTCTGTCCACCGACCAGTGTTCCAAGTGAGAGGGTGTTCAGCATTGCTGGGGATGTTGTGACACCCCACCACACCTCCTTGGGTCCTGGTTTAGTGGAGCAGCTGGTGTTCCTCAAGGTAAACCTCCTACTGCTGGGGTTCCCCGAGCTTCATGTTCAAACAGAATGAGTGCACTCCATCCACACCTTTCCTTTACAAAAAACCCCGCAAAAAACCAAGAAATGCCAGGACTGAAAACCTCCCTGTTGAAAGGCAGGTAGGAGGCACCTTATAACCTCCAGCCACCACCCACCCACACCCACACCCACAGTCCTGGCTAGGGAAAGTCCATACCTATGAGATCTTTGAGAGGCCTGAGGCTTGCTGTTTCATAGATTTCATAGACATTTGGGCTGGAAGGAACCTCAGAAGATCATTGAGTCCAGCCTCCTGCCCAAAGGAGGTCATAGGATCCCAACAAGATAACTATCCAATTTGCTCTTGAAGGTGTTCAGTGTAGGTGCTTGAACCACCTCCTATGGCAGGCTGTTCCAGACACTGGGGGCTTGGACAGTAAAGAAATTCTTCCTTATGTCCAGCCTGAAACGGTCTTGCAGGAGTTTATGACAGTTTGACCTCGTCATCCCTTGGGGCGCTCTGGTGAACAAACGTTCCCCCAGATCCTGGTGGTCACCCCTGATAAACTTATAGGTGGCCATCAGATCACCCCTGAGCCTGCGCTTTTCCAGGCTAAAGAGCCCCATGGCTCTCAGCCTGTCATCGTAAGGTCTACTTTCCTGACCTCTGATCATGCACGTGGCTCCTCTCTGGACTCTCTCAAGCTTCTCTGCATCCTTTTTGAATTGTGGAGCCCAAAACTGGACGCAGTACTCCAGCTGCGGCCTCGCCAAGGCCGAGTACAAGGGGAGAATGACGTCCCAGGATTTGCTTGAGAAGCACCTCTGGATGCAAGCCAGCATTTTGGTCATTTTACTAGCTGCAGCATTGCATTGCAGGCTCATGTTCATCTTGTGGTCAGTGATGGCCCCCAAGTCCCTTTCTTCTGTAGTGCTAGCCAGCGTAGCACTGCCGAGCCTACAAGGATGCTGCAGGTTTGCAGTGGAAGTGTGAGGTTCCAGGTGAGCTTAGCTGCCTGGGATGCCATATGCGAGACATGGTCCTCGGTGTTGGGGAAGGTATGGAGCTGTGGAACAGATGCCACCCCTAGACATCAGGGGCCTGTATGGGCAGCCTCCCACCTGGGTAACTCCTGAATCAGTTTTCCATCAAGGTGTGGTGGGAGGTTGGCCCAAAAAACAAGTGGGTGAGCTGAGGTCTTACCGGTACCAGAAATGCCCCCTGCATTCTACCACAGGCCCCATTCAGGGGTGACCCACCTCTCCCAGGGAAGTGGGTGCAGCTGGCATGGCCCACAGAGGGGAGGGAATCCTTGTTAGGGGCTGTGTTTCTCAGATGGGAACTTCCTTTCCTTCCAGGGCTCCTTGGCAATTATGCCACAGCTCCAGACCCCTCCTGGCTAGTCCAGATAAGGGTATGTCCCTCTCCAGTTCCTGGGCCTGGTCTCTCTGCAGAGAAATGCCACAGGCCAAAGTGGGACCTGAGACTCCAGTGTGTGCCAGGCCAGCAGTCTTATGGCCGGAAAGAGAAGGTGGTGCTCAGCTGCTGGGGGGTGGCACCATCACACTCAGTGATCTACTGTGAAAGCCAAAAACAAAAGAATATCTGCACATTTTGTAGCAGGGCACTGAGGTGCCTGCTACTTGTGGAGAAGCAAATAAGGAGCCCAGCTGCAGGTTGCCAGGGTAACCACTGAGAGTCAGCTGACTGGAAGGGGCGGGGCCTGGCTCCCATTTAAACCCAGGCTGAGGCTAGTCACCCAGGTCCCTGCCAGCAGCCATAGAGGAAGGAGCTTTGCCAAATTGCAGGTACTGCTTTGAGACTGGGGGAAGGATAAAGCACCCCTGATGTGGTGGGACTAATGTTATAACCAAGCAGCTTGACTTTTATGTTGTAGCCTAGGGGCTTGAGCTTTCTATTTACTGTTTACCACTAGTGGTTTGGGTGAGGCTATTAGGAGTTGGAGGAGGCCTCATAGGGGCTCCATGGTAGTGTGGGGACCCTGGTGCCAGAGAGGGCCTAGCATTCAGGGTGCACTGGCCCCAGCCCCAAGAAGGGGAGTGGAGAATAGGAGGCCAGGTAAGGCTGAGCCTGCTTGAGCCCTGCAGGGGTTCAAGACCCCCAAGGAGAAGAGTTGGGGCCAGGCATAGCTACGGCCACCTGAGCCCCAAGGCTGTGGAAGCCCCAGAACAAAGGGGGCAGCAACTGACGAGTGCCAGAGGGCGCAGTTGTGAGACGAGATGGCGGAGAGCCAGCGCACCTGTGGTGCACAGTTGCGAGACAAGCTAGAGTGCCTGTGGGGCGCAGGGTGAGAGGCAAGGGGCTGCAGAGAGCCCGAGCACCAGAGAGGGTGCAGAGAGCAAAACAGACCACACAATGTCTAGTACATCAGTGAGGCTTGGGGCGTGGTACAGGGGTGGTTGGAGCCACACATTGCCCATAAGGCCAGGGTGCATGGAAACCCCCATTATAAGAACAAGACAAGTGACAGCAGGAGAAACCAGTGTCCAAGAGGATGAAAGGCAGCCTTCCTTTAATATTTAAGATCAAGACATGGTGGGCGAGATTTGAGGATGCTTGAAGTAAACTTGGCACAGTAGGGGGTGCTAGGGGAGATCACGGCCACCCCGGGACCCCACTCCATGACGCATTTCAGGATGGCTGGATCAGACAGAAGCAAATTAAATCTAATGTTACATGTCCAGGTGGGTGAGGGAAGAGCTGCTCCTGCACTGGTGCTGGCTCCTACCTTGGGGGTCATTAAGACAAGGCTAGACAATCTCCTTGCTGGGGTTGTTTGACCCCAGTACTCTTTCCTGCCATGGCAGGGGATTGGACTTGATGATCTGCTCAGGTCCCTTCCGACCCTACTAACTATGAAGCTATGAAACTGTAGACTGAGTGTGTTCAGATGAGAACCACCCCAGAGGGTCAGTTGTTGTCTGTCCTCTGTGTCTTGTCCCCAGGGGCTGTCATCAATGATCCTTATCTCTCACTCGCCACCCCCAACAGGCATCTGGGCCAGTCTAACTGCTGCACCCAAAGAGCTCTGATATTGGGAGGGTGGGTAAATAACCCTTGTGTGATATTTGTTCCACAGGCCTCCCCCAGATCATCCCTGGGACACTAGTGATTTCACCCACCAGCATTAGGCTCAGCTGGGCTTGCACATCCACCAAGTTCTGCCTGGGCACATGGAGCATATGGGCCAAGTGCCTTCCTGCTGGACCCCAGGCCAACCCCTGCTAGAGGCCAGAGGGCAGCAGCCAGCAGAGGCTGGAAGGTATCACTTACCTGCAGTGCACTGCAGCCCTTCACTCTCTATAATGTCACCATCTCCACAAGCTATGGGGCTGCCAAAGCCTCCAACAGCATTGTCCTCTACACAGAGCTGGTCAAGACGGGAGACAGGTAAGTGGTGGGGGGTGAATCACAAGCTGTGGGTGGACACTGTGGGTTGGGTGCAGAGCTGGAGGAGGGAGAGCAGCAGAGTTTGGGGATGCCACAACCTGGTGCCTGTCCCATGTGCCTGCACCTTTCCCAGGGGCAGGGGTAAAGACAGAGGCAAGGCAGTTCCTCTACTGCCATTGTTACCAGGAAGGAGTTGTATGAGCTCCCAACTCCTGCTCCCCCCACAGCCAATGTTTCCCTGGGGTAAGGGCAGGGTGCAGCCACAAACCCTTTAGCTGCCCCCATAGTGCTGAGCTGTGTGTGTGTGCTTTGGATAGGTCCCAGAGGGAGGAAGAGCAGGAGGGGGAGAGAAACAGAGAGAGGATCCTGCGTGCCCAGTGCAGCAGAAGCTCCTGCCAGCATCCACAACTGATACCACTCACAGGTTCTAGGTCAGGGCATCAGACAGGAGTTTCCACCATGCCAGGAGAGCTGCAGCTCAGTTGTGGACTGTGACAGGAGGCCATCCGCAGGCCAGTCTCATCATCAGCTCACCTACCTATCTTGGGCAGTCCTCTCACCTGTCAAGCTTTTGTTGGAATCAAGTTGTTGTTTGTAGGCAGGAGGTTGCCCATTTATTGCTGTACTGCCAAGGGACTAATACATGGTTCCATACCATCCCTACACTGTGCCCCATGCCCTGCAAATGGCATCTAAAAATCGTGCTCCCATTCCCATAACTTGCAGCTGGAGCCAGGCCTCAGTGAGCAGCAATAGGCAGGTAGGAGCCTGATGTCCCCCCCATACACACAACCCCCTGGCTCCCAGGGGCTGTGGTCTGAGGGGGTCATTAAGGAGATGTTGGCTGCGGGGGGAGGCAGGATGGGCCAATGACCCTGTGGAACCCAGGTCAGGACAGTGATGCTTTCCTGCTTCCCCCCACCACAGAGCTTTAGCCCCAGGACTGATTGGACATCTGTTGCCAGACACTCCTGCCAGCAGTGCCCAAAGCTGCCAGAAATGTTGTCTCTGCTTTAGCCATGAATGCCTGAGCCACACATGGTGAGCCTCTCTACTCTGCAGGTCAAGGTAGCAGAGCAGCAGCATGTCGCCTTCTACCAGAGCAGCCATGTGCATCATGAACTCCTTCTTGGGCACCTTCCACCGTTGGGCTTGCCTTTTGAAGTTGCTGAGGAATATGTCAGGATTGTCTCCGACTTGGTAGTGAGAAAAGGCTGGGGAGTTCAGTTTGGGGAGTCTCCTGGGCACTAGTGGAAGCCCCATATCTACCCCATTGGGCTGCAGACTGAGTACCTCTAGTTTGTGCTTGTGCTTGACCTCTGCCTGTTGGGCCTCCGCCTCACGCAGTGCTGTCTTCTCCGCTAGCTCCATCCTTTTCAGGGGTCCAAAGAGGGGGGAAGCTCAGGCCAGGTCCAAAAAGGGAAAAGGGACCGTCCCAGGCTGAGTGTAAGGAGGCCCCTGATTCGAGCAAACCACCCAATTCAGAAAAGAGGGGGTGCTGTAACTGTGGGGAGCTGGGCCACATCAAGCCCAACTGCCCAAAGTTAAGCAGCAGACTCAAACCCATCAGACATGCAACAGCTGTAAGCAGTGAAGGGGAAGACCCAAGCCCCTCTGAGGGGCGTGCCTGTTGCTACAGGATCACAAACCCAGAGGATGTGATGGCCCCGCACCAGACCAAAATAACAGTAAATGGGCAAACCCTTATTGGGGAACATTAATCCATTGAGTGACATTAATCCATGCCAACCTTGTTTCACCTGCAGATATAATCCCAGGGAAGACCCTTACCATTCAAGGGGTGGGGTCTCGGCCATCTGAGGTACAGGCAGGAAGACAACTGGGTTTAGGTGACCCCAGTGCAGTGACTGTCCAGTCTTCTCTTGAAAACTTCCAGGGTAGGTGACTGCACCACCTCTGGAGAGAGTTTATTCCACAGTTTAGACACCCTGACTGTGAAGAAATTTTTCCTAGTATTGAGCCTAAAGCAGCCTTCCAGGAGTTTGTACCCATTGGTCCTGGTCTTCCCCAGGGGTGCCTTAGTGAACAGTTGTTCACTGAGCTCCTGATTCACTCCTTTGATATAGTGGTAAGATGCTATCAAGTCCCCTCTCAACCTTCTCTTCTTTAAGCTAAAGAGGTCCAGGTCCCTCAGCCTTTCCTCATATGGTTTGCCTTCCAAGTCCCTGATCATATGGGTGGCTCTTTTCTGTGCCCTCTCAAGTTTTTCCACATCCTTATTGAAGTGCAGAAGTGGATGCAGTACTCCAATTGTGGTCTTACCGGTGCTGAGTACAGCAGGAGTATCACTTCCTTAGATTTACATGACATGCATCAGTTGATGTGTGCCAGTGTGTTGTTTGCCCTGCTGACCACTACCTCACACTGATGGCTCATATTCATGCAGTGGTCAATCATTACCCCTAGGTCCCTTTCGGTCCTGGTGCTTGTCAAGCTGTCACCACTGAGCCTGTATGTATGTTCTTCCAGTGCCTCAGGCTCCAGAGACAGATTTACTGCTCCTCCAGTGTCTCAGGTTCCTGCCAATGCAGGTCATATGACTAGAGGAGGCTGGACAGATGTTTCAAGAGGAGGCTGGAAAGATATTTGGCTGCGGTTGTGGCAGAAAGCCACCTTTGTTTCTCCCCAAAATCTCTGCCCTGTGACAATTTGATTAGGATGGGCCCAGCAGAGGAAATATACCTCTACCCTATCTTTTTAGGTAACCTGACTTGGCTACATTTCTGAGGGAGGGGGGAAACCTGCTCCCTTTGCTTATGTGACTGGTATCAGCTACCTGGGTGAGGGGCTTCTACCTGGTGGGCTAGAGTCTGCCCAGCAACTAGTGATGTATTTCAAATTGGTTGGCTGACAGCCAACAGGTGCTGGCCTCCACTGGACCAGGTGAATGAAGTCACAGGGGCTATATGAGTTGAGACTGCCCAGGAGGAGGGGGCAGCAGCCATTCAGGGGACTCAGACTTAGAGAGGAGCTTTACCGTCTGAAACAGGCTCTCTCCCCCATAACTCATGAGCAAGGAACGGCCTGCCTCCAGAGGGAATCTCCAAAAGCCTGGGGATGATGCTTGTGAGTAAGCTACTTGAGATCTGGTTAGATAACTAGCTGGCAGTAACTCAGATGCATGATCAAAAGACTACCTCAGCCAGATGGTTATGCTCTATGGGAATGCTATGATATTGCTCTATCTTGTACCCTAGTTTCACCCTACCCCTGTAATCAATAACATTCTCCTTTGTGACCGGCATAGGAAACCTATTGATGGGTGGGTCTAAATTATGCCTAAGAGGCCCCTTAGGTCTGCGGACTAAGGGAGACTTTCCTTTTTGGCCCCCGACTTGGGGAAGTGCTCCAAGTGCCTGTACTGGGTCGAGTACCCATAGGACTATAAGGCCTGTGTTTCCCCAAGGACACAGGGCCGAGAGAGTCCCCTCTCGGGGTGGTGGCATCTTACGTTTCCCCCAGGCTAGCAAGTGTGCTCCAGGAAGGGGGTCAGCCAGACGCAAGGCGCCCCCAGGGAGGCACTTGGAGCTGGGAAGGAGGTCGGGCACAGGGAAGTGGGTGGCTGAATGCAGGAGCGCCCCCTACTGGCCTGCCACAGGGGTGGTATCATCCCAGAACCTCTTACTGCCCGGAGCAGGGGGTCAGACCTGATGATCTGTTTAGGTCCTTTCCAACGCTAAGTAGTATGATACTATGACTAGTCATCTTACCTGTAAGGCTGATTGTCTTTTGGAAGCACCGGTCAATGGGTCTGCTTCTGTTGGAAACTTAGTCATGAGGTCATGACAGGTATTAAAGAGTCTCCCTCGATGAGGAAGGGGGGCCAACATGTTTTGAGACACAGCAAACAAGCAATGGAGCCTCCATAGAGAGCTTGGTCAGACTCTAGATATATATGTATGTTACTTGGATTTTAGCTAGTAACTTAGGATGAAGTGATATAGAAGCTTATCAAAAGGCTACCAAGCTGTTTCTGTTTGCTCAAAGTTTTTCTTTTGATACTTCTCTGATCTATACCCCTCCCCATGCCTACCTTCTCCAATCAATAAAGTTATCCATTATAGCAAGTCTTGCTGTGCCTGCTTGAGAAGGATGAGGCAAAGCTTTTCAGCTCCCTTTTGCTTGGCTGGCTAAGGGAGGCTATTTATGAATGCTTCAGTTGAAGAGAAGCACCCTAAAGTATACCACAGTGGGTTAAGCAACCCCAAGGTCTACAGGGTCATCTCAGATGGCATAGAGTCCTAGCAAAGGCCAGACCCTGGTTCATGGCAGTGGTTACCCCAGGCTTGCAGGTGTGCTCCAGGAAGGGGTTGGCCGGATGTAGGTGCCCCAGGGGAGACACCTGAAGCATGGTTTCTGGTCTGGTGCAGTCAGGTGGGTGGCTTAGTGCAGGAGCACCTCCTACTGGCCTGCCACAGCAACCTTGTGACAGGATGCAGAAAAGGCTGAAGTGCTCAATGCCTTTTGTGCCTCTGTCTTCACTGGCAACAGAGCTCCCAGACTACTGCACCAGGCAGCAGAGTTTGGAGAGAAGGTGAGCAGCCCTCAGTGGTGAAAGAACAGGTTAGGGACTACTTAGTAAGGCTGGATGTGTACAAGTCCATTGAGCTAGATGATTGCAGAGCCATTGGCCATTATCACTGAAAACTCATGGCAAGCAGGAGAGGTACCAAATGATTAGAAAAGGGCAAACATAGTCCCCATATTTAAGAAAGGGAAAAAGGAGGATCCAAGGAATTATAGACCTGTAACAGGAGTATCACTATCGGAGCTTTTCCGGGGTGGCTGTGCCCTTCTGTAATGGGCCAACTGCTTGCTTACTCATCTGCCATGCCTTGATCTTACTTGATTAGAAGATGGTTGTAATCAGTGGGAGGCTGCCCATTTTTCCGCACCCCGGTGACAGGGGGCACTACCTGCGGCTCCTTTTCCTCCCCTACACCACAGCCCAAGCCTCGCAGATGGAGTTGACGTGGTTTGACCTCGTCCCTGTTGTGTTCTGGCCCTTCTCTCTCACTCTGGGGCTCCTCATTGCCCCCTCTCTCGCTCTGGGGCTAGGGCCACTGCAGCCCGCAAATGCTGCACCCTCTCCGGCGCCAGGAAACCCCACGCTACTGGGGAGTCCCTATAAGGCCTCCTCCAACCCTTAACAGCTTCACCTGGTCCTCCGGTCAAAACAGTAAACTGAAAACATAAAGCCCCTGGGCTACAACATAAAAAGTAGACCATCCAGTCAAACAAAATCTCCTCCCTACTAGAGAGTGAGGGAGCAGGGGAGGGTGGGAAGGAGGGCTCCCCTACCCCAGCAGCAACCGGGGGATGCTCTCACTGCCAGAGTCCTCCACTCTGTCTGTCCGAGCCAAGTCCCTACTCCCACAACTGCTGGAGAGGGACTGCCCTTCTGGCCTCCTACCTGGGCTTAAGAAGAGATAAGCCCTGCCCCTTCCTGTCAGCTGGTTTTACCAGTTGCCCCAGCAACCAGCACCTGTGCAGCCCTGGTGACTGGCAGCTGAGCCTCCCCCTTCCTGCCACTAGGGGTCTCTCCAGAGCAGTCTCCGCTCTCAGGCGCAGGGCACCTGAGTGCACTGCGACACGACCCATCAGCCTCACCCCAGTCCCTGGAAAAATCATGGAGCAGATCCTCAAGGAATCCATTTCTAAACACTGGGAAGAGAAGGCAGTGATTAGGAGCAGTCAGCATGGATTCATCATGGGAAAGTCATGCCTGACCAGTCTGATTGCCTTCTATGATGAGATGACTGGCTCTGTGTATGTGAGAAGACTGATGAATGTGGCATACTTTGATTTTAGCAAGGCTTTTGATACAGTCTCCCACAGGATTTCTCAGGCAAGCTGAGGAAGGAAGTATGGGCTGGATGGATGGACTGGAATGTGGATAGAAAACTGGCTGAAGCATAAGGCTCAGAGAATAATAATGAATAGCTCAATGTCTAATTGGCAACCGGTATCAAGTGGAATGCCTCAGGGGTCAATTCTGGGGCCGCTTTTTTCAATGCCTTCATCAACAACCTAGAAGATGGCATAGAGTGCACCCTCAGCAAGTCTGCAGATGACACCAAGCTGGTGGGAGTAGTAGATATGCAGGAGGGCAGGGCTAGGATTCAGAGAGGCCTTGACAAATTGGAGGATTGAACCAAAAGGAATCTCATGAGGTTCAACAAGGACAAGTGCAAAGTCCTGCAGTAAGGAGAGAACAGTCGCATGCACCATACAGGCTGGTGGCTGACTGGCTGGGCAGAAGCTCTTCAGAAAATGGCCTAGGAGTAACAGTGGACAAGAAGCTGAATATGAGCCAGCAGTGTGCCCTTGTTGCAAAGAAGGCTGATAGCATCCTGGTCTGCATTGGCAGGAGAGTTGCAAGTAGGTCAAGGGCAGTGGTTCTTCCCCTCTGTTTAGCACTGGTGAGGCCACATCTGGAGTACTGTGTTCAGTTTCGGAGCCCCCATTACCAAAAGGATGTGGTAAAATTGGAAAGAGTCTAGCAGAGGGTGACAAAAATGAAGAGGGAAGTGGGAGGCATGATTTATGAATAAAGACTGGTGATCTGGGCTTATTTATGTTAGACCCTGACTCCATGCAGCGCCTAACAGCTAGGAAGACAATGGTCCAATTGCCCATGGATCCTGGTTCTCATTAGCCAGAGCAGACAGGGAGCAAACACCAGCACACATTGCTCACAACAGCTTTATTCAGAATGGAGACAGCTTCAGACAAAGGTCCCAAAAACCAACAAATGGGGGAGACGCCCTGAACAACAGTTCTTTTCACATTTTATACACCTTGGTTCATACTCATTAACATTCTTCTGCCTTCATCCCTCCTCCTGTTCCACCCATTTCTCCTATTTCAAGCTCCTCCTTTGTTTACTGTTAACTTCATTAGCATATGATTGCCTATGCATTTCATTCATTTACATGCCTCTCTGCTAAGAGCGCGTGCGTAAGGCCATGAACTCATGTACTCTCAGTCACTTGCTGGTTCTTTCTTGTTCTTTGCTGATTTCAGACCATCTCCAGGATCTGGCTTCTGTCTTATCTCCTGACGATAGCTGGTGGGCTGCATCTTGTTCTTCTGATACAAGGAATCATGTATCCTGCACACTATTCCATTGTTAAAGAAACTGCTTGCCTAAGCCTTTGCAAAGTTAGTCTTAATATATCATCTTGCCTTGTGACTAGCAGCTCTGCTGAGACACAGGTTCAAGCTTTGTTTCAGCTGCAGATTCAGTGCTCCTCAATACTCCAAATTATTGTTACCCTAACACACCCTCACAGAATTAGTATAGGCAGCAAAAGAGAAACCCAGCCAATTCTCCAGAAAATATCACTCTTTCTACACAATACACCCCTTGGGCCTGGCAAGGTAGATGGTGTTTTTGTGTTGCTTGGACAGAGGACTGACCTTTTGCCCATCGTTGGCAATGAGTGAGAGAGTGCTTAGGTTGCTTATTTTCCAGCCTGGGACTCAGCCAGGAACTGGGATGATGGCACCATAGGGTTTTTTTGTGCTTTGTCATTGGCATGAATATGCAGCTGAACTGATTTGCTGGGTGCTTGGTGTTACTGTAGTACTACTAGTGCCTTTCCATTCTGTAAAAGTCTGGATAAATGTGAAGGGTTGGGACTTTTCTTTTTAACTTACTATGGAAATGAGGTATACTGTTTGCATAGGAAGGCCTTGGTTTTTCTTAGGATTCTATCATTTTACCTTGTGTTCCTAATCTTTGCATAAATTTAGGGAATTAATAAAACCACATTATATTACTATTTCTACTCTACAAACTGAAATACATTAATTTTAACACAAACAAATACAAGAGGGCAAAAGGAAACAAATGATGACAATAAAACAAAAAATTCAGTTGCCTTCTTGATGTTTGGCATGACTGAACTCCACGAGGTCATGGAGGTGATGCTCTGCATGATGTATCATTTTAGTAGCTACTATTCAGGTATTTCATAGCTTATCAAGAAGTTTTGCTTTACATTTTATAGTTTAACATAGTTGACATCACAATTACTTATAGTAATAGCATGTTACAGATTTAATAAAACACAATTATTATACATAACACAGTTAAGCTTGATTTCTTCTTGTACTTAGCAAACTTCTTTAGTGATGACTTCATCCCGTATACAAGAACAAAAAGAGAGGGGCTCACCCCTTTTGGTCACTTTATTTTTAAGTTCATACACTTGTGGCTGGCTTTGCTTGGTTTATAGCTAGATTGGCACTTATTTAAAAATTTCTCCTCCTTGCACTTTGCAGAGGCTGCTTTTACAGCAGTGTTCTTTTTTTAAAGTGGCAGGTGTTTCATGCCACACATTTTTTTTCCCTTGCACTAAGGATTTTCCTGTTGGAGTATGCTTTATTGGTTAAAGAGGGTAGGTTGGGGGAAGGGTACAGGTTAGAAAAGTACACAGAACAGCCCAGAACAAAATGTATTGTTTGGTAGCCTGTTGTTATGCTTCTACATTACAGTAAGCTATATTTCTAGATAAGTTCCAGGTAAGTTACTCACAAGTAACATCTAGAGGCTGATTGAGCCTCCTTTGGAGGCTGGCCATTCATTGTGTGTCAATGAGTTTCAAGATGTCTCTCCTCCCTCCCCCAAGATGGAGGGACACTTAAATAACCTTTCTGACTTCATCCCTTGGACCAGCCATGAACTATTATTCTCAGAGCACGGCTGATGCTGGTTGGTCAATTTAAAAAACGCCAGTACCCTCAGGTGAGAGGTTAGGGTTACACAGGACAGAGGACAAGCAAGTTCCTCCTCCTCCCTCAGGAATTTGTATCCCTGTTACCACGGAGACCAGGAGCATCCAACAGCCAGATAGGCGGGGTGGGGGCTGTAGCTCTACAGCAGTGAGACAAGCAGGCAGAGGTTGATTCCTCCATGCCACCCTATAGCCAAATCTTGCATCTGCCGTTCCTCTGAGATGTTCCTGGATCAACACTAGGTCCAAGGCTAGGCTCCTGCAGGGGCTCAGGGTCCCTATGACTTCCCCATGTGGCTAGGTGCAACCAGTCTTCACGGGGGGCTGGGGAGCCCCTGATACCCCTGTCCCTTTGGCTGGACGGGGATCCATGCAGGACCAGTCCCCATGCAGTGCTCCACCCCTGGTAGAGCTGCCTCAGGCCAAGGGCTCTCAGCACTCCTTGGCAATCATCCCACAGTCTCAGACCTCTCCCGGCCAGGCCAGGGCACATCCCTCACCAACACCCAACAGCCAGGCCTTCTGTCTGCCACATGCCAGTTGGACCCTGTACACTGCATCTGCCTGAGGCCCAATCCTGTGAACCAGCCCGACCTCGTGTGCCAAATCCAGCTGTGGAACGACCCCACACTTCAGTGCAATCCAGAGCATGGGGTTGTGTTATTCAGCCTTTCATCTTCCAGAGATGAATTGCGTGATGCTCCTGAAGTCAGAGAACCAGATTAATGGACCTGTTTAAGAGCAGGGAGTGATTCTTCCAGCCAACCTCTGTGCTTGCCCTTCCCCAGGCCTCTGGACTTGGTCTGTCCCAAGCAGGCCCATAAGATGGTTCACCTCCATGTTCTCCAGGGTGAATTTCATCAGGCCCTGCCAACTTGATGCATCATAAGGACAGAAAAGCTGCTGTGTCCTGGGTCAGACCCCAGGTCCATCTTGCCCATCTGCTGTGTCACATGGTGGTAGGGAGTGGAGTTTGGAAGGGAAAGTGACCTGTGTCTGACCAGGACTTTTCCCTGTTCCTCTCTCTCTGGCAGACAACAGCATCCGTTTCTGTCTTGCAGGAAAGCCGGAGTCCAGGCAGGCAGGGATTATGCCATGGTACGCGGCCATGGCTGTAGCCGTGGGACTGCTGCTGTCTGCTGGGGCCCTTGTGATGTGGGTTGTGCTGTCCAGGTCAGTCACGGGTGCATATGAGGCTTGCTCTATCCAGACCCAATGGTTGGGGCAGGGGCAGGGGAAGGTTGGATGTGGTCCAGACAGCTCCCTGTGGGGCTGCTCCCTGCCCCATGCATGTGCAGAAAGGGCATGGTGTAGTCAGGTTATGGCTCCAAGGGGACTACAATACCCCTGGTGGCCACACAACTCTTACCCAGCTCCAGCCCTAGCTGCCCCCCCTTGAACTCAGTAACAGGAACTGTTGTGCCTCAGTGTCATTGCTTGATTAGAGGGAAGTCTGCCTAATAGGTCCTTCAGTGAGCTTTAGATGCCAGCTAGTTCTGCCAAGGCACCTGTAGCCTTAAGGGCTAATCATAGCCCCCAAAATCCCTTACAGCCATGCCCATGCCTCACAGCTCTTACCAGTCAATGACTTCAGAGAGCACTTGGCCCCAATCCAGTAGCAGGCCACCTCAGGCCTCTATAACCTTGTCAGGATCTTGGCCTTCCCAGCTGCAGCCACTTTTTTCTCTGGGGTTCCCATATCCTAGGCCCTGGGTTCTGGTCCTGACTGCCTAATCTGGCTTTCCCTTTGCCTTGTGCTAGGCAATATACTTGCAGAGCCTGTTTTGCCTCCCAGGCCCATTGGCCCTTTTTTCTGGAATTTTCTTGCCCAGATCCCCTGGCCCTGCCTCTGGCCCTTGCCCCGCTCTTGCCCAAGCACAGCTCCTCCATGCCTCCAGACGGGGCCTATGCTATGCCCTAAATCAAGGCCCCTAGATGAGCTGTAAACACTGGCAAGCCTGTGGTGCTATGCCATGGATTAAACCCCCAGGCACTACTCAGGGACTCCACCATGGTCTGCACTCCCCATTCAATCACTCTCAAGCCACCAGTTGATGCTGTAATGCAGGAGTAATTCTTTTAGCAAACACAAATTAAACCCCTTCTGAGTCCAAACACAAACCACAGCTAACTGCCTGCATGACAAAGACTCCCCTTGGCGCCAGGGCTATTCCCCTGTGGGCACCTGCACTCTGTTGGCCTTCCTTCATGACAGTCCCAGTGCCAGCTAGCAGAGCACCTGCATTCCCATTGCCCTGCAGCTCTTGTCCCAGCAGCCTTGAGTGCCACACTGCCCCTCTGGGCTCAGGGCCTGTGTTCATACATCTCTCAGGCCCTGCCCCAGTAAGGTAGGTACCTCCCTGGGTGGCAACATGTGTTTCCTATTCCACCTTCTTGGCTCAGCCATAGGGTGACTCCCTGCTGCTGATCTCTGCTGTGTTCCTATCTGTGCAGGGCTCTAGCCTATGTGCTGCAGTAGTACATCCAGTTCTGTGTTTCATAGACTTCATAGACATTTGGGCTGGAAGGGACCTCAAAAGATCATTGAGTCCAGCCCCCCACCTGAAGGGCAGGAAGTCAGCTGGAAGTCAGTCATAGGATCCCAGCAAGATAAGCATCCAATTTGCTCTTGAAGGTGTTCAATGTAGGTGCTTGAACCACCTCTGCTGGCAGGCTGTTCCAGGCCTTGGGGGCTCGGACAGGAAAGAAATACTTCCTTATGTCCAGCCTGAAACGGTCTTGTAGTAGTTTATAACCATTTGACCTCGTCATCCCCTGGGGCGCTGTGGTGAACAGACGTTCCCCCAGATCCTGGTGGTCACCCCGATAAACTTATAGGTGGCCAGCAGATCACCCCTGAGCCTACGCTTTTCCAGGCTGAAGAGCCCCATGGCTCTCAGCCTGTCATCGTAAGATCTGTTTTCCTGACCTCTGATCATGCACATGGCTCTCCTCTGGACTCTCTCAAGCTTCTCCACATCCTTTTTGAATTGTGGAGCCCAAACCTGGATGCAGTTCTCCAGCCGCGGCCTCGCAAAGGCCAAGGACAAGGGGAGAATGACATCCCGGGATTTGCTTGAGAAGCATCTATGGATGCAAGCCAGTGTTTTGGTCTCTTTACTAGCTGCAGCATCGCATTGCAGGCTCATGTTCATCTTGTGGTCAATGACGAGCCCCAAGTCTCTTTCTTCCATAGTGCTAGGCACTGTAACACTGCCAAGCCTATAAGGATGCTGCAGGTTTTTCTTCCCAAGGTGGAGAACCTTGCATTTTTCAGTATTAAACATCATCAGGATCTTGTCCGTCCATTTGCTGAGCCTGTCCAGGTCAGCCTGGATCACCTGCCTGTCTTCTGGCGTGGATGCTTTGCCCCAAAGTTTGGTGTCATCGGCGAACTTGGCCAGTCCACTCCTGACTCCAATGTCCACATCGTTAATGAAGATGTTGAACAGTATGGGTCCCAGGACAGAGCCTTGAGGGACCCCACTGGTCACAGGACATCATGATGAGTGACTTCCATCAATTACTACCCTCTGGGTCCAACCATGGAGCCAATTTCCCAGCCAGCCGATTGTGGTGGACCCAAGGCCACAATTGGCCAGTTTTGTCAAGAAGTGATCATGGGATACCAGATCGAAGGCTTTTTTGAAGTCAAGATATATGACATCCATCTCTTCTCCCTTGTCCAGGTGATAGGTCACCTGGTCGTAGAAGGAAATGAGATTGGTCAAGCAAGACCTACCCGCAACAAACCCATGCTGGCTATCCCTTAGGATGTTGGCATTGGCCAGTCCGTTAAGGATGGCTCCTTTAATAAACTTTTCTAAGAGCTTCCCCATATTAGAAGTCAGGCTGATGTGCCTGTAGTTAGCTGCATCCACTTTCCTCCCTTTCTGGAAGATCAGCACCACATTGGCCTTCTTCCAGTCTTCAGGCACTACACCAGAGCGCCAGGAGTTTTCAAAGACCCGTGCCAGGGGCTGGGCTATGACACTCGCCAGCTCCTTGAGTATCCTGGGGTGTAGATTGTCAGGGCCAGCTGACTTGAAGGTATCCAGCTTCTCAAGCTGTTCCTTCACAAGGTCAGCATTGATGGAGGGCAGGGGATCTCCCTCACCTGGACTGCCCTGTGTTAAGGGCTGGCATCAGGTAATTCCTCCAAGACCTGTTCCCTGGAAGCTCAAAATAATCTGTTTTCCCCACCTGATGCTCTCTGTGCTGCTGCTTCATCCTTAAAATAACAAGAGCCGTTGGTTCTCTCTTACAGGCTGGCACCTTGTCTCCTAGGCTTATTTGGGCTGAGCTTGAGCTGGGGCTGTGCCTACCTGACACCCTTGGCCTCTGTTGTGCTGGATCAGGGGGTCATCCCATGTAAGGTGTCTCTCAGGTGACCAAAGCACAGACCCTGTGGGGACATACAGCCACCATGCCCCTGTCGCAGTCCCTTTTGGGAGCTGTGCTAGGCCCAGGGTGTGGCTCAGAGGTGCAGTTGAGCACTAGCTTTCTCTGTGGCCTCTTGCCCAAGTTCAGGGCTCTCTTTTCTCTTCCAGGCGGTGCCAGGTTGCAAGAAGCAGCACAGGGCAGGAGCACTATGAAGGTAGGAGCCCGGTGTTCCCACGCCCCAGCATGCATGTAACGCTGGCTGGTGCCAGCTTTTGAGGGCTGTGATCTTGGGGGCCATGTGAGAGAAGTGAGGTGGGGTCCCAAGAACAGGGTGGATCCTGGTTTCTCCAGGACCCCATGCCACACAAGCATCCTATTTCTGGGGGGAAGCAGGATGGGCTGAGCACCCTGTGGAGCCCAACCCAGGACAATGACTCTGCTGGGACAATGACGCTTTCCTTCTTCTGCCACCACAGAGCTGCAGCCCCAGGGCTCATTGGACATCTACAGCCAGATGCAGACCCCTCTGCCAGCAGTGCCAGGAGTTGCCAGGAGGGGCATCCCAGACTCCTCCCTGCAGGCCTGAGTCATGGCCGAGCTGGCTGTGCAAATTAACCCTGTTCCCTCTGCAAGCCAAGGTGCCTGAGCTGCAGGGACAGCTCCTGAGATCCCCAGGCATCGGGGGATTAACATACACATATGGACCAGTTGTGGGACTTGGGGGTGCAGCAAAGTGGGTCCCATTTGTGCTTCATGTGGCAAAAAGTCACCTTGGTTTCTCCCCAAAATCTCTGCCCTGTGACTATGTGATTAGAGGGGCCAGCACAGAGGAGTCACACCTCAGCCTGTCTCTTCAGGTGACCTGAGCTGGCTGCAGTCCTGGGGGAGGGGAACCTGCTCCCTCTGCCCACGGGACTGGCATCAGCCACCTGGGTGAGGGGCATCTACCTGGGGAGCTGAAATCTCCCTGGTAACAGGTGATGTATTTCAAATTGGTTGGCTGAGAGCCAACCAGGGCTGGCTTCCATTGGACCAGGTGCATGAGGTCACAGGGGCTATATAGGTTAGTGGCGGGGGGGGGGGGGGAAGGAGGCTCTCTCTCTTCGGCCATGAGGTGAAGCAGCAGCCAAGCAGGGGAGACAGAGAAGCCTTGCTATCAGGACCTAGCTCTCTCTCTCACCCCCAGACTCCCGAGGGGAAACTGGAGACCTCTGGAAGATGCGTGTGAGTAAGCTACTCGATCAGATTAGATATCTAGCTGGCAGTAACACAGATGCGTGATCAAAAGGCTACCTCAGCCACACTGTTTGCTCTTTAGGATTTCTAAGATATTGCTCAGTCCTGTACCCTAGTTTACCCTACCCCTTGTAATCAATAAAGTTTTCCTTTTTGACTGGTGTGGGAGACTTACTGAGGGGTGGGTCTAAATTATGCCTAAGAGACCCCTTAGGTCTGCAGACTAAGGGAGACTTTACTTTTTGCCCCCTTGACTTGGGGAAGTGCCCCAAGTGCCTGTACTGGGTCGAGTACCCCTCAGACTATTAGGCCTGTGTTTACCCGAGGACACAGGGCCGAGACAGTCCCTTCTCAGGGTGGTGGGGGCGATGTTACCCCCAGGCTAGCGGGTGTGCTCCAGGAGAGGGGTCGGCCGAGCATCGGGCGCCCCTAGGGAGCCATTCAGAGCCTGGAAGGTGGTCGGGTGCAGGGAGGTGGGCAGCTCAATGCAGGAGTGCCCCCTATTGGCCTGCCACCCTGCATGCCCAGAGTCCTCCAACCCTGCACTATTTTTTTTCCCCTGCCACCTCCTCCCTTCCAGTCTGGGCAACCTCAGTCTCATTCAGCCACAGAACCTGCTCTACTCCATCCACTCAGTCGAATATCAAGTTTGGGGTGTCCTCAGTCACCTCCTTTCCATGGTCTCTGCCTCCCCTACAGTCACAACCCAGCACGCTGGGGGAAAATGTGAACCATACAATACAAGCACCAGTCCCATCTCAAAGGAGTGTCTCATATGGGGCTCACTGCATCCCTTGGGACCAGACTCCAAGTAGAAAGTAAAATACAAAAGAAAGCTTCTAGGGGACTTAGCTTGTTTCCTATGCAGATTCCAGGTTCTCTTCCCTAGGTGCGGCCTCCTGAGTCCTCTCACCATGGTCTGGGTGGGTGAAGAGGCCCCAGACTGGAGTTGTCTGGGGGTGGCATTGCATCTCAACCTCCACCCAGAAAGGAATGCGCATTGGTGAGGTGCAAATCCCTTTAGTGGGTTCAGCTGGAACCTGTTATCCCTGGGTGTAAAAGGGCTGAAGTCCATAGGGTATTTGCAGTTCAGGCAGAATCCTGTTTGCCAGATCCTCAGAGAGTTGAGCCTGCACCTATGAGAGCAGGGTTCCCTCTGCCACCATAAGAGGAGTCATGGTGCAGCAGTGCCCCAGCAGTGGTGAGATAAGGGCTACCTTGGTTTAGGAGCTGCATGGCCTCTGCTGGCTAGACTGCCCCACCAGCATTGGAGTGAGTGAGAGCTTTAAACATATGGCCTGTACTGAACTGGTAGCAGTTGGGTGTAGGGTGGACTTCTGATTGATTACTAAAATGCTTATAATGCTCTCTGTCAGCCCACCTCCCTTTCTCTTGGCTGATATCCCTCACAGTCCAGGATGATCACTCCCACTGGTTAAGTAAAGGGTTTTTAAAGAGTCTGTTGATGGCTTTGAAAGGTTCACACCTACCATACTTGCTGATAGGCACGGCCTGTCATGTTGGGCTGCATCATACCTGGGTCTGTCCACCCACCGCAACTTGTTGTTCACATTAGGTGTACTCCTGAAGGTGGTAATCAGTGGTTCCCTTAGGGCTTAGGGGTGACTTTATTGGCATGCCTTTTGTGTGGCTCCCTGCCCCCCATGCTTCACCCTTTCCTTTTGGGTGATATGATCAGCCCTGATGGTGCTCTGACCCTGTTAGAGTTGAAGCTGCTTGAGAGCAGGGAAAAATGTTCCCATTGGAACACCAAGAGAGAAATGATTTTCCCATGTAGACTCACCCTGTTCTAATTAAGAAACTGGGGGGCTGTGGTGTCGACACCCACACAGTCAGATGTGTCACCAACTGGCTGGAGGGCCGCACCCAGAGAGCAGTGGTGGACGGGTTATGTTCGACCTGGAGGGACGTGGGCAGTGGGGGCCCCCAGGGCTTGGTCCTTGGGCCCACACTGTTCAACATCTTCATCAGCGACTTGGACAAGGGGGTAAAAAGCACCCTGTTCAAATTTGCTGATGACACTAAGATGTAGGGGGACGTGGGCACACTAGACAGGAGGAATAGGCTGCAATCGGACCTGGACAGGTTACAAGGGTGGGCCGATGAGAACAGGATGGGATTCAACACTGACAAGTGCAAGGTGCTGCACCTGGGGAGGAAGAACCAGCACCATAACTACAGGCTGGGGAACTCCCTTCTTGTCAGTACAGAGGCAGAAAAGGATCTTGGAGTCATCACTGACTCCAAGATGAACATGGGCCGGCAGTGTGGGGACGCGGTCAGGAAGGCCAACCGCACCCTGTCGTGCATCCGCAGACGCATCTCGAGCAGGTCCAGGGAGGTGACCCTCCCCCTCTATGCAGCACTGGTCAGGCCGCAGCTGGAGTACTGCGTCCAGTTCTGGGTGCCGCACTTCAGGAGGGATGTGGACAACACGGAGAGGTCCAGAGGAGGCCACTCACATGATCGGGGTCAGCAGGGCAGGCCCTACGAGGAGAGGCGACGGGACCTGAACCTGTTCAGCCTCCACAAAAGAAGGCTGAGGGGGGATCTAGGGGCCCATTACAAACTGGTCGGGGGGACCAGCAGGCATTGGGGGAGTCCCTGTTCCCCCGAGCACCGCCAGGAGTGACCAGGAATAACGGTCACAAGCTGGCGGAGGGGAGATTCAGGCTAGACATCAGGAGGCGCGACTTCACGGTCAGGGCGGCTAGGGTCTGGGACCAGTTTCCAAGAGAAGTCGTGCTGCCTCCTACCCTGGGGGGCTTTAAGAGGAGGTTGGATGAACACCTTGCTGGGGTCATTTGACCCCAGTACTCTTTCCTGCCATGGCAGGGGGTCGGACTAGATGATCTGCTCAGGTCCCTTCTGACCCTAGAAACTATGAAACTATGTTGTGAGTGGGGGCTTGAGGTACGGTAATCAATTTATGTAGAGCCCTCAGGTGAAAGTGGCCCTGCTTGCTGCCATCTGGCAGAAAGGTGACATGAGTTTCTCAGTCTCCTCTATGACCTCGTCTACTGAAGCCTCATTTGGGGTCAGATCCACTGACCTGTTCCTAGAGAGGAGTGGGCCTGGGGATAGAATCTCCCTGGTATCTCCTGCAGCAAAGACCCATGCAGAGGATGCCTTTGAGTTCCTGGAACATGCTCTGTCATCTTTTTATACCCCTTGGACACCCTGACCATCCACAGGCCCAACTGTCTCCCTGGCAGGGCTTTGTCTTCCCGTGGGCTTCAGGAATGTTTCCTGTCACCTTCTGTGCCTCTAGCACATTTCTCCTCCACTTCTTTCTGGCTTTGTCTCATTACAGTCTGAGACTTGATTGCCTGGACTATCTGCCCTTTCTCATTTTCCTCCTTATGTTTGACTTCTGCTGTCTGAAAGACAGGCAAGGTTCTTTGGGTGGATGTGATATCTTTTATTAGACCAAACAAAAAGTTGGAAAAATGTACTTCGCAAGTTTTTGGGCACAATGTCTGAAAGAAGCTGCCACTGTGAACTGGGCTCTCTGCCCTACTTCCACTGTCCCAGGAGCCACACAATACCATGTGCCCATGGCTACAGGGATGAGCTGTTCCCTGCCTGCCCAGCGACAGCAGGCACATGGCATTTTGCAGATCCCAACGCAAAGGCAGCAGGGTGCAGAACCCAGCCCACAGCAGCAGCCTGCCTCCTCCCCATGCAGAAATCCGGGGGACATGTGCCTCTCCCAGGATACACACAGCAGCTGGGGCCTCCACCCCGTGCTCATGGACAAGCCACCTAGGCTCTGACCATCCCATGACCCACCCCAGAGGCCCATTCACCCCAGCCCCTTACTCTGCCTCTGCCCCACTCCCTCCCTTACTGTGGGGACTTTGATCTGTCCCCCCAAACCTCCCACACCACGCTCCTGACCCTTCAAAGACTTGCCTGCTGTGGTGGGCCGTGCTCCTGGCTTTGTGCAGGCAGAGACTAAGTGTCTGTGTCTGTACGTGTTCCCTGCTGCAGCCATCTGGAGCCTGTGTCTGGGCTGCCCTGTGACCCTCTGCACTGCCACTGCTGCCTCATGTTTGGGGGGCCAAACCTCATTAGCCCTGATTTTCAACTGTCTATGGCCAGAGGTATAATGTTGTCACCTCCTAGTTTTCTTATAGTCACCAAAGCTTTCTTACTGTTATGTGCCAGATTGGTGTCCTTAATCACCCCTTTCCAGGCATTGCATCTCTTTACTCCTATGGTATCTATTAGGTTTTCACCCAGTGCAATGGTGGATTCTGAGAAGGGGTCAAGGTGGTAATCTTTCTTAGAGAGAGTGTACAGATCTGATGTTGAGCTCAACATACCTGGGATATATCTTGTGCAGCAGCCCATTGGGCCGAAGTAATGTGCACTTCTCTTCACAACCCTCACAAAATTGTTATAATTCTCATGGGTCAGTGTAATATCCCTGACTGATTACTCCATTTCCTCTGTGAAGGATGCCTAATTGGCTTTCTTCAGATTGAAATGTCTACAGAAGGGAGTGTTTTGCACCATTACTGGGGACCCTATTTTGATACTTCTAGAGTGACGTTCAGTGTGAGGTATGGGCTCCAGTACTGCCTGCTTGAACATCTGGCTGATTTCACTGCTCATGAAGCTATTAAATGATTTGCATTGTTCAGCACCATGTACTAGCATCAGAATACTGGTCTCTGCCCACTGTTCAGCTAGGATGCCATTGTTGTTGTCATATCCCCATGCTCTGTTCTGGGAGTTAAAGTCACTGATCACAAGGCTGTACTTGCATGTGCTACTGGCACATTGTTCCACTGGAAAATACTAGATGGTGGTTTGCATACAGATGTCATAGTGATGTCCTTAAGGCTAAGTATGATGGTTTCAATGTTATTCTCATTTGTGCTGGTAAGCACTTGCTCAGTTCACGGTCAGTTTGATGGGGAAGTAGGGGCTGCTTTGACACTGAGCCACCCACCTCACTGTGCCAAACCACCATCCAGGCTCTGAGTGCCTCTGTCGGGACACCTCACATCTGGCCAACCCCCTTCCTGGAGAACATCCGCAACCCTGGAGGTAATGCTACAACCACCCAGGGTCTGGACTGTTCTTGGCCCTGTCCCCCTGGGAAACACAGACCTTGTAGTCTGAGAGGGGCCTCGACCCACTGCAAGAACTTGGGGTGCATCCCTTAGTCTGAAGCACAAATAGTGGCCTCCCTTAGTCAGCGGGACCAAGGGGACCCCCAGACATAATCTAGACACACTCCCAATAAGTCTCCCATGCTAGGTACAGAGGAGAACTTTACTGATTACAAGGAGTAGGTTTGGAATAAGGTACAGGGTAGAGCAATATCAGAGAAATGCCTTTGATCACACATGTGAGTTACTGCAAGCTATATATCTAGTTAGATCTCAAGTAGCTTACTCACAAACAAGGTTCCCTCTAAGGTGTGCGCACACATGGGCACACACGAGTAAAGTTTAGCCACAGGCTCCACCGGCTCTGGGGAGCTGCTCCACTCCCCCACATTGCCTAGGGGAGTGAGAACGCAGTGCAGCATTTCCCGGAGCCGGCAGAGCCCACAGAGCAGTTCCTTGGAGCCAGAGGAGCCTCACTCGGGGTAAGCAGCAGCTCCTCCCTGAGGTGAGGCAAAGCAGGGATGGAGGCTGGGGCAGGGGCTGGCACGGGCTCCAGTGGCCCCAGGGAACTGATCCATGGGCACCGGGAAGTGCTCTGCTCCTTGGCCCTGATGCCACATGCCTCCTCACTCCCCGAGGCAATGCAGGGGAATGGAGCAGTTTCCGGGAGCCCTCAGAGCCCGCACCAGCCTCCAGCCCCCAGCGGAGCCTCACTCAGGGCAGGAAGGCTCCAGGCCTAGGCCCCATCCCCTCCAGGCTCCAGCCCTCCAAACCCCATCCCCCAGGCTCCAGCCCCCCAGGCTCCAGCCCCCCCAGCTCTAGCCCCTGCCCCCATGGTTCCAGCCTCCAGGCTGATAGAGCTTCCCTCTGGAGGCAAGCAGTTCATTGACCATGAGTTTCAAGAGAAAGAGTTTCAGATGGTCCAGCTTCTCTGAAAGTCCTCATCAGGGCTGCTGCTCCTCCTTCTGGGCAGTCTTTAACTTACATAGCCCTTATGACCTCACTTACCTGGTCCAATGAAGGCCAGCAGTTGTTAGCTTCCAGCCAACCAATTTGAAATGCATCACTGGTTTCTGGGTAGACTGGCAGGGTCTCTAGCCCCCTCCCAGGCATGACGATTGCTTGGAACAATTGGGTGGTCAATGACTTGCACTCTGCCTTCTGCATGACTTCTCCCTTTCCTGAGAGCTCTGGCTCTTTAAATGCTGACGGTAGGAGTGCCAGCCAGCCTGCCTGAGCCCAGTTCTTCCCCAGCTCTCTGACCATGGCTTTTTCCTAACTATAAAATGAAACTATGCTTGGATTCAGTATCTAAACCCTCATGGAGTTTGTACCCTTGTGGCTGTGGCCAACACTGGGCCCCCCCATACAAGGAGACTGGACTCCCTCTGCCCCTGTGACACAGCACCCGAGAAGGAAACAAGAGTGGCTCTGACACAGCCAGGGGTTTCCATCTCCAATAAGGAAGCCTCTTGCACCACATACAGTGATTATATATATTTAGATCCTTCCTGTGTTCATTTCTGCTGAGTACTGCAGAAATGATTACAAGGGCTCAGAGGCAGTGCAAGGCTGAAGTCAGTCCTGGGACTTTGCGGTGACATGGCCCTGCAGGCACCAGCTCTGGCCATGCTCCTGGCTCTTCCACCCCTCATGTGTGCATGGGAACCAGCACAATCCAGTCCCAGCAGTCAGGAAGGAGACAGGAGTCCAGGTAGGACTCGGGTTTGTTGCTCCCCTGGGAAGTGGCTGCTGGGCTCTGCCCACCAGTCTGGCTGGGTGCAGTGGTCCCAGGAGGGGGCTGCACTCTAATCCATGCCAGAGCCTGGGGGACTTAGGCTCCAGACAGAGAGCCAAGAGAAGGCAGGGGGCTGGGCTTCCTCATGCAGCCACAGGAATACCAGGGCCATGTGTGTTTCTGGGGACCAAGATGCACAAGCACACCTAAGACAAGCTCCATGAGCTTCCACACCTGAGCCTCACCCCACCTGTGGATGGCCCAGTGGCCCATCCCAGCTACCTGCTGACAGCAGTGAGTACAGCTGAGCCAACAGCCCTGTGCTGCACCTGCCCTCAGCTGAGCCAAGAGCCAAAGCCTCTGTGTCCAGGGGCTACTGACTCCCTGTGCTGGCAGTCCCATGGCAGCTCATGGCTTTGAGAACCATCCAGCTCAAGTATACTCCGAGTATCAGGCTCCTGTGTTCCTAAATCTTCCCAGGCAGGAGCCAGCCCCTTCTCCAAGTCCTGCGGGAAAGGTGATGATCCAGCTCTCCTGGGCATGGGGGGACAGAACAGTCACTGCCCTGTGGGGCCCAGACTTAGGGTTGCAGTGGCCATGACTTGCCCTCAGCAACCCTGGGTATCCTGGAGGGTGCCTGCAGATGGATGTTCTTCGCCCTTTCCTTGGCTTTCTGCAGTGCCAAGAAAACACCCAAGGAAACAGCCCTTGCAGCAGCATGGCCCTGACAGGCATCTTCCCCAGCTCCCCTGGGGCTCCCCTGGGGCAGGTTTTGGGCTTTTGGTGTCTCTGGTCAGTGGATCCTGGCACTGTGCAGCTGTGCTGCTGCATTGGGCTAGAAGCAGATGTGTCTGGATGGGACAGATCCTGCCTAGACCTGGGGCTGGATGGGAGGCGACTTCAGGAGGGCCCTGCCAGCCCAGCTGCTCTACCATGCCCTGCTTGTCTAGCACAGTCCCCATTCCCACCCCTGTTCAGCCTGTTCCTCTTTCACTTCACATTCTTGCAAAAGGATTCCTGTTCTCTGTGGGGCATGCTAAAGCTCTGTCTACAATTCAAGCTGATTGTTGGGCAAGACCAGGCAGCAGCTGATGTGGAACTGCTGCCCAAGGAATGCCTTGTTGGTGTATGCCAGGGCAAGCGCAAGGTATCTAGCAACCCCTGCGTCTAATGATTTGGTGACCTGATCGTAAAAGGCCACCAGGTTGGTCTGACAAGACCTGCCACTGATAAACCCATGTTGGTTGCCCCTGAGCATGCATTCCCCCGCAAGGCCCTCCTGGATGTGTGCCAGGATAATTTTTTCAAAGAGCTTACCCGGGATTGAGGTCAGACTAACTGGCCTGTAATTTCCCGGGTCCTCTTTTTTTCCCTTTTTGAAGATAGGGACCACATTGGCCCTCTTCCAGTCCTCCGGCACCTCGCCAGAGCACCACGAGTGCTCATAGAGCCGTGCCAGGGGTCCCGCAATGACCTCAGCCAGTTCCTGTAGAACCCTAGGGTGAAGATCGTCCGGACCAGCGGACTTGAACACGTCCAGCTTCTCCAGAAGTACCCTAACTAACTCCTCGCTAACCCTTGGCCCAGGCGTGTCTCTCTCGGGGCCCGAGGGGGGCCCAGCAGGGAGGTGGCTGAACTGGTCCCTACTTAGGAAGGTTGTAGCTGTATTGGTCTAGAGGCAAAAAGAATCAGAACTCATGGTAGAAGTGATATATTTTATTACACCAACTAGATTTTTGCAAAAAAAAAAAAAATCCTTTATTGCAAGCTTTCAGGCACAAGCACCCTTCTTCAGGCACAGGAGAAAAGATTGTAAAAGTTATCCTAGGTAGAAATGAAAGTTCATATTTCCCTGGAGGCAGCACCAACTTCATTCCCTGAAGCCTCTGGGTGCCTGCGTAGACCCAGGCTGCCTCTCTAGCCCCAGTTGTAGGGTAGCTGCCATGAGCCAGCTCTACTTCCCCTGAAGCCTTCTGCCTTTTGAGAAGGATCTTAGCACTGGCAGCTTCTACCCTGTCATGAAGGGATGAAGGATGAAGTTGATGTCCATCCTCTGCCCTAAGGGATGAGGAGCTTGGTCCGTTTAGAAGGGCTGTTGTAACCCATGGGGTAGGTTACTCAGCCTGGGGGTGGCAGGTGTCCTTAGGTAGCTGTGTTGCTCAGAGGGGATCTTCCCCCTTTCCTTCCGGGGGTTTGTACAAGAGCTGGGAACTGGGCCCCATCTGTCTCAGCTGCCTCCTCACAGATGAAGTTTGAAGTGGGCGAGCGGGGCAGGTGACCTGTCTCCACAATAAGTTTCAGGAGGGCTCATTCCTGATGCAGTGAGTGGAGCAGTCTGAGCATGCCAAGTGGGACACGATCCCCGTGAGCTGCACTGCTGAGGTCTGTGTACAGAGAATGCAGAGGGGTTGATATGGGACACAGGTGTAGAACTTAAGTTGGTGACAAAAATTAAGGACAACAACAAAGTCCTTCTTCAGGTATATTTGGAACATAAGGAAGGCACAGGGCAGCATAGGACCCCCACAGTATAGACTAGGGCAGTTGGTAACAGACAGGGGCGGGGGACAAAGCTGAGATCTTCAATGAGTTTTTTGCCACTGTATTCTTGAACTCGGATCTAGACAAATCTCTCGAATGCATTACTGACAAAAGCAGGAGGAACACCAGCCCAACAACTGTCAGCCCCGACCTAGTAAAGAGACACTTGCAGGGGTTGGATGTGCTTATGCAGTACCAGATGAGCTCTATTCACTCAAAGGTGCTGAAAGAATTGGCCAGTGTCATAGCAAAGCCACTGACATGACCGTTTGAGCATTCCTGGTGCTCAGATGAGGTCCCAGAGGACTGGAAAAAGGCCAATGTGGTCCCTATTTCAAGAAGGGAAGTGTTGGGGATCACCGAGCCGAATGAATCGGGCCCCAAGGTCACGGTGGGCCGGGGTGGCGATCGGAACGTGAACAGGTGGGACTAGCGGCTGCGGAGTCTGAGGCCCCCAAGCGTATGGTTTTATCTAAGAATGATTTATTTACTCACGCGTTGAAGCAGAGGCACAAGAGCTGCTTTCTTCAGTTACAGTTGCAGAAACACAACCAATTAACAGCAAAGGGGTCTGTTGGCCCACGAGGTTCACAATGAGCGGCCGCCCGTTGTTAGTCCCAGGGCTGGTCAACAGCTCATAAACGGGAGTAAACGGACGAAACAAAACTGTAACTCGTCGGGAAGAACGGGGTCGTGATGCCAGTCAAACGGACAAACGGATGGTCGAAGGTAGAAGCCGAAGTCGAAAAGCCGGTCAAACAAGGAAGCCGAAGTCGAAGTTGTAGCAACAAGGATGATCCGGAACCGAAGTCAAGGTGAAAGCCGTAAACAGTCCAGTAACGAAAGGAATCAGTCCGAGGAAACGAAGGAGTAGCTCGCTGTGTGAAGTATGGAAGAACCGAGGGGATCGGATCCCAGCCTCCCAATCTGCCTCACAGTCCCTGCCTAGGCAGCCTCTGCTTGCAGACCGAGCGCGGTCTCTCCAAGACTCTCACACCGACGAACACTACTACCTCCAGACACCCACACACTCCACCAACAACCCTCACCGGGGAGGGGGTCTCCAGTCTTTTATCTGAATGTAGTGGCCAATCAGAACGCTCTCCACAGAGAAATTTCTGGTCAGATTACCTCATGTCAGGTTCTGACTGAGCATGCTCCCAGTCAGAAGCTGACACAGGCTGAGCGTGCGTCTGTGGGGAAAGTAGGTCAGCAATGACTGACAGGCCCGCAGGTCACACAGGGGGCACGCGCTGCGTGAGCCTTGGCACTGTCCACTCACAGAGTCAAACCGCGCGTGTCAGGTTCACCTCTTCTGTGTTGTCAGCATACACTTAAGACTTTTCCATGACAGGAAGGAAGGAGGATTTGGGTAATAATAGGCCGGTGAGTCTCACCTCTCCCCTTGGGAAAACCCGTGAAAAAATTATCAAGGACCATGTTTGTAGGAGTCCAGCAGGTAATATAATGTTGAAGGGCAGCCAGCACGGGTACATAGCAGGTAGAGCCTGCCTGACTAAGCGTGTTTCTTTCTGTGACCAGGTCACTAAATGCTTAGATGCAGGAGTCAAGGTAGATGTCATCTACTTGGACTTTAACGAGGCTTTTGACATGGGATCCCAGCCTATTCTTATAAACAAATTGAACAACTGTGCCATAGACAGTTACACAGTCATGTGGCTGGCAAATTGGCTTAAGGGTCGCATCCAGAGAGTGGTGGTGGACAGGTAACAAAATCCTTGGACACGGGTGTCGTGGTGGATGTAGTCTTTCTGGACTTCAGGAAGGGTTTTGACACTGTTTCTCAACCCATTCTCATTAAAAAATTAGACGACTGTGGTGTCGATGCCTACACAGTCAGATGGGTAACAAATTGGTTGGAGGGCCGCACCCAGAGAGTGGTGGTGGACAGGTCATTTTCAACCTGGAGGGATGTGGGTCCCCCAGGGCTTGGTCCTCAGGCCCGCACTGTTCAACATCTTCATCAGCGACTTGGACAAGGGGGTGAAAAGCACCCTGTTCAAATTCACGGATGACACCAAAATGTGGGAAGAAGTGGGCATGCTAGAAGAGAGGGACAGGCTACAACTAGATCTGGACATGTTACAGGGGTGGGCAGATGAGAATAGGATGGATTTCAATACTGACACCTGGGGGGGAAGAACCAGCACCCTACCTACAGGCTGGGGAACTCCCTTCTCGTCAGTGCAGAGGCGGAAAAGGATCTTGGAGTCCTCACTGATGCCAAGATGAACATGGGCCGCCAATGTGAGGACATGGTCAGGAAAGCTAACCACACCTCGTCATGCATCCACAGATGCATCTCGAGCAGGTCCAGGGAGGTGATCCTCCCCCTCTATGCGGCACTGGTCAGGCCGCAGCTGGAGTACTGCGTCCAGTTCTGGGCATTGCACTTCAAGAGGGATGTGGACAACATGGAGAGGGTCCAGAGGAGGCCACTCGCATGACCAGGGGCAGCAGGGCAGGCCCTACGAGGAGAGGCGACGGGACCTGAACCTGTTCAGCCTCCACAAGAGAAGCCTGAGGGGGGATCTGGTGGCTGTCTATAAACTGGCCAAGGGAGACCAGCTGGGAATGGGAGAGTCCCTGTTCCCCCAAGCACTACCGGGAGTAACTAGGAACAACGGCCATAAGTTGACCAAGAGTAGATTCAGGCTAGACATCAGGAGGCGTGACTTCACGGTCAGGGCGGCTAGGATCTGGTACCAACTTCCAACAGAAGCGGTGCTGGCTCCTACCCTGGGGGTCTTCAAAAGGAGGCTAGATATACACCTAGCTGGGGTCATTTGACCCCAGCATCCTTTCCTGCTCATGGCAGGGGGTCAGACTTGATGATTTGGTCAGGTCCCTTCCAACCCTACCAAATATGAAACTATGAAACTATGAAACCTCCAAAGATGTGGGCAGTGGGGTCCCCCAAGGCTCAGTCTTTGGGCCAGTGCTGTTTAATATGTTCATCAGCAACCTGGATGAGGGCATGGAAAACACTCTGTTCAAGTTTGCAGATGACACCAAACTATGGGATGAAGCAAACACACTGATGGGAAAAAAATTGAATCCACGTGGACTTGGACAGATAAGAGAAGCAGGCAGAGAACAATAGGATGCAGTTCAACAAGAACAAGTGCAAGGTGCTGCACTTAGGGAGAGGGACTCACCAGCACCCTCACAGGGTTTAGGCTGGACATCAGGAAGAACTTCTTCACAGTTTGGCTTGCCAGAATTTGGAACAGGCTTCCAAGGGAGGTGGTGCTCTCCCCTACCTTGCGGGTCTGCAAGAAGAGACTGGAAAAGAACCTGGCTGGGGTCAGATAACCCCAGCACTTTTTCCTGCCACTGGCAGGGAGTCAGACTCAATGATCTTTTGAGGTCCCTTATGACCCAAACATCTATGAATCTATGGTCTGAAATGGGGTGGAAAACAGATAAAGCTAGCCCAAGGAGCTCTGGCCACACTCTCAGACACCAACCGGCCCTCCCGCATGCCCACAGCCCAACCCCTCCTCAACTCTCTGGCACACGAGCACGCAGTTTGATCCATGCACGCACTGCATGCGCACTCACACTTGCTCCTTCAGACAAACCCAGGTCTAGAATGGTCTGGCTGGTCTCCCACAACATACAGATGCCCCTGCACTGGTGTTTTATAGCCATGGCCTGTTGGTAACTATCTTATCACCCTCCAATCACACACTCTGCATTGCTGTCTCCTTGATGACCAACATGCCGCTCACCCAAGCTGCAACAACCTTTCCTCGGCAGCGTTCATCTCTGCATTTCCCTCGGGACTGCCCCTCACCCCCCTGTCAATCACACTGTTTTCCCACGAATTTTCCCATTGCCTCTGTGCATGTGCTAGCAAAGGTTTCAGTGATGCAATGTTCATCTCTGCAAAGGGCTCATGGAGTGGTCCCACTCGGGCTACGCATGCCTGGGATGTTGCACTAACAGTGCTCGGACCATCGGGCCAACATCTGGACATACAAAACAGCACAGAAGGGGAATATTGTCATCATCGTCATCCCCCTTAGAAAGGCCTGTGTGTGGTGTAGGTGTGCACTAGGGCTGTGCAAAATTTCACTGGTTGTTTTGTTTTGATGCTGTTTTGACTCATTTCAAGCTTGAAACAGTGAAATTGAAATGAAACAAAGGGCTTCAAAACAGCCTCAAAAAGAAATAAGGGCAGTCAAGACATTTTGAAAGTTTCAAAATGTTTCAAGTTTTGAAGCTGAAGCTGGACTGGCCTGCAGGGAAACAGAAAATAGGGAGATGGAGGAGGAAGAGAGGGGATGGACTGCTCTGATATTGACTGTGACTATTTGGCCGCCTGAGCTGCAGCTGGTGCCACTGTGGTGCTTACTCTGTGGTGGACTGAGCTGAGGCTGTAGGGGAAGAGGAGACCTCACTGGGCAATGTTACCCTGTCATGTAGGGGCCCCAGCGCCAGGGAGGGCGTGCCTTAACACACACACGCACTCACACGTCATGAGTTTTGCTTGTCAGCAGCTTGAGGTGCAGTTTCCTAAAAACCACCCCATCTATCTCCTTGAACTTGCCAGACTTCATGGCCTCAGAAGGGACTACCATCTCTGTAAGTTTTAGCTGAATCAGGCAAGAAATGACAAAGTTATAGGCAGTTTTGTGCTTCCCCATTATAGCCTACAGGCAAAATGTCAAAACAGGGAAACAGTTGTGACAAAACAAAATGTAACAGTGGTTTCAAAACAAAAGGAAGCACAAAATGAAACATTGTTCCAATGAAATGGTGAAATGGAAGCTGAAACAAAATGGTGCTGTTTCGCACAGCCCTAGTGTGCACCATGGGGGTGTGCATTGGTGGTGTGTGGAGCTCAGGGGTGTGTGCTGGTTACTGTAGGCTGGACATAGCGTGCACTGGTGTGTGCTTGGTGGGTGTATAACTACTGCTGCACACACATGTGGAGGGAGAGCAGCACTCACCCCTCTGCACATCCATGTACAGGGCCTGGCCTGGGGGCCTGTGGTTCATCCTTCACCAGTGCTCCAGAACCAGGGTTTCTTCCCACAGAAAATTGCCAGAGACCCACCAGAGACTCACTTCTGAGCTTTGAACCAGACAAGCCATATTACGCCAGGGAAGAGATGGTGATCCTCAGCAGCCCATGGGTGTATGAGCTCTCACAGCCCAAGATCCGATGCCTCTGGAGTAGGAGCCACAGTGTCTGGGGCAAGACCTGCCACACTTAGCGTGGCCCCCTCAAGTGCCATGGCCACAGGGCCCGGCCAAGCAGCTGGGTGCTCACTGACACTATCCTGTCTCTGAGCCAGGCTGAATTATCGCCTCTGTGTTTCAGGTGGGCCCTCAGCCCCTCTCCTGGGATGGCTCTCCATCCAGAACCCCAGGCACTCTCAGCCTGGAAAGGGATGCACGCAGGCTATGTCCTTAGGGGCAGCAGCACACATGACTCTGGGAGGGTCGGGGTGCGTACATTGAGAAGATGATGGGGTACCCCCAGGGAATCACACTCATGAGACACTGAATTGCGGGGGTGGAGGGGAGACACTGGCCCTTGTCATGCAGCAGTCAAAGGCAGGACGTCTGTGTGTGACTGGGCAGTGGGTTGCAGCAGTCTCAGCTCCATAGTGGCTGTGGTTGGAGCCACTTCCCAGTGACACTGTCCCTGTGTTCCTTCTTCAGGAAAGTGCCCAGCACCAGACGGCAGGGACCGCTGGCCCGAGTTCAGGCCAAAACAGCCATTCTACAGTCCAGGGGCCACGGTGACATGGAGATGCTTCAAGGGCTTTCGGCCCTCAGTTGCCAACAGCACATGCACAAGGTCAGGGACCTGGAGTCCAGACAGTGTCCAGTGTGATGGTGAGTTTGAGACCCCTTAAGTCACGAGGTTCTCAGGGGTCTGGTGTCCTGCATCATGGTCCCTACTGCGCCAGCAGCTCCTGGGCTTCCCTCCCACAAACCTTTCTCCCTGCACAACCCCTGGGATCCTATGCTGACATCTCAGCCCGTGTCCTGGTGCAGGGCTACCCTGGTCCATGCCCCGCAGCTGGGACCCAGACTCCCTCCACTGGGTAATGCCAGGGCCAAGAACAGTCAGGTGTCTGGGTTGGGAGCTGGCAGAGGGGTTGGGATGTGTCTGTGGGGGATAGCACTGGGCAGCCCAGGAGTGGCAGAGCAAGGGAAGAGCAGAAGGGAAAGGGGCCCCTATGGCTGTCAGTGCCGCTGAGGGGAGGGACCCAATTCAGCCCTGGTGCTGGCTGCTGCTGTCCCTGACCAGCAAAAGGAGGGGCAGCTCTGGGGGAAAAGGGGAGGGGAGCAGCTCACAGAGCGGGAAGGGTGCTGGGGTGGGGGGTCCTGGGGCTGAGGCCTACTGTCATAAGGGAGCAGCTACACCATAATACGGGTAAGTTGGAGGGCTGCACAGGCAGCTCAGGACAGATGCTGAGTTGTCAGGTGATGTGTGTGCTGGGGGGCCAAAAGGCTGGGCGGGTGCCTGATGTCATGGGGCATCTGGCAGGGACATCGGCTGAGGTGGTGGAGAAGAGAAGGATATGAGTGAGGAGCACAGTTTAAGCAGGGGTGAACATCTTCTCAGCTGAAGGGAGAGGGACTGGCAATGGGTTGTGCAGCTGGCATGGCCCTGGAGGGGAGCGAAGCATCATTAGGGAGCTGTGTTGCTTAAACAGGATCTTTCCTTCCCTCCAGGGTTTTGTAAAATTAGAAGAAACTGGTTTCAGCTCATGTTTACCGGCTCCCTCCCGACAGAGCTTGCACTTGGTAAGAAGATCCAGGTCAGCTGTCGCCAGGAACAGTTTGAGGGGAACTCAAGCTGGCTGCAGTGTGTGGACAGAGCCGGGCGCCCTGAGTGGGACATGAGCCAAGTGAATTGCATCGGTGAGTGCTGTACACAGACAGATATACAGACAGACCTGGAGGGGGGATGTGAGCCCAGGCCCTGAGCTCTCCACAGCTGCTAGGAGCAGGGGGAGCCTAGTGATCCTCAGAGAGAGAAGTGTGTTGAGGCAAAGCAGAGGTTCCTGCTCTGGTCCACGTCACTGGAACATCACGAGAGTATCACGGTCATGGCCAGGCCCCATCCGGCTCCCCAGCTGCAGGGTGGGTATTTCCCTGCCTGACCCACTCCCATCCTGGCTAAAGCCTCCTGTGTGAGGTCCATCCAGACCAGGAGACATCCCTGGCTTGGCCAAGGTGACTGGTGAGGACAGTGGGAAGGAGTGTTCCCCATTGCAGCCCAGTGGCCAATTCCTGCACCCTGCATCTCCCTGGGACACTCCCGGGTCGGTGCAAGGTCCAAGTCCAGACTCCTCCAGCAGTTTGGGGTCCCTGGTGCTTCCCCATGTGGCTGGGGAGCCCCTGACATCCCCATCTCTTGGGCTGGATGGGGTTGGATACATGCAAGACCTGTCTCTGTGCACCGCTCCACCCCCATATAGCTGCCCCAGGCCAAGGGCTCTCAGCGCTCCTGGGCAATCATCCCACAGCCCCAGGCCCATCCTGGCCAAGCCAGGGCACATCCTTCACTAACACCGGGGCCTCATGTCTCTGCAGAGAAATGCCGCAGGCCCCAGTGGGACCCGAGACTTCAGTTTGCCCCAGACCAGCAATTTTATAGGCGGCACGAGTCAGTGAGGCTGAGCTGCCTTGATGGGTCCTGGCCATCCCTACCTGTGATCCGGTGTGTGAAGCAATATCCAAAGGATCTGGGTATCTGGACAATGAAGGACAATTGGAGTGCATGGCATCGCGTTGAAAAGAACGTGACCTGTGTAGGTGAGTGAGGGCATAGAGACCTGTCCAGTCATTCTTGGCTCTCGCCACAGTAGGAGAACCAGTCCAGGCTGTGGAGTGTCCAAGTCTACCTGGCCATCCCAGTCAGGATTGTGTCCAGGGCTGGCTGCCAAGGGAGCCTGGAGGCCAAGGCCCTGCTGACTGTGTTGTGGCAGCTGGAGCTGGCCAGACCCTCTGAGCCGCTCCAGCTCCTGTGGCCAGGGCAGGTTCATTTGCAGCAGGACCCTCCAGAGCTCTGCGCAGCGCAGCAGTGCTCTACAGCAGGGTCCCATGCACAGGGCTGGTCTGCAGGCCACATCCAGCCTGCGTTCAGTGCACAGAGTCAAGCTGTTGGGCAGGTTTCATGTACCAGATCCAGCTATGGAGCAACCCCATGTACCAGCTGGACCCCATGAGCTGCACCTGGCTATGGCCCCATCCTGCTAAAAAGCTCAACCCCATGTGCCAGATCTGGCTGCAAAACAACCCCACGCATCAGTGTAATCCAGCGCAAGGGGCTGTGTCTTCCAGCCCTTCATCTTCCAGAGAGGAATCGTGTGATGCTTCTAAAGTCAGAGGACCAGATTCAAAGGACCGGCAAAAGAGCAAGCAATGCCGCTTCTACCCAAGCTCCACGCTTGCCTTTCCCCAGGCCTCTGCACTTGGTCTGTCCCAAGCGGACCCATAAGATAGCTCCCCTCCATGTTCTCGAGGGTGAATTTCATCAGGCCCTGCTGACTTCACGCATCATAAGAACAGAAGAGCGGCCATGTCCTGGGTCAGACCCTGGTCTGTCTTGCCCATCTGCTGCAGCACATGGCAGCAGGGAAACTATGGAAGGGAGAGTGACCAGGGTCTCAGCAGGGCTTTTCCCTTGTTCCCTCTCTCACAGACCTCAGCATTCAAAGTCCAGGGAGTCTGGATTCATCTACCTGATCTAATGTTTGCCCTGTCCTTTCCTTGCTCTGGCTGTGCTCCTTCCTCCTGCTGCACTTCTTTCCAGCAGGGATCTGGCCACAGTTACTCTTTGCTATGAAAAAATAAACCAAGCAGGCATGGGAGGAGGTGCAGCAGGGAAGGCTGAAGGTCACAGGGGCTTCTGCTGTCCGTGGGGCCCTGGCAGGTGCCTGCAGCCAGCACGTACGTATGTACATACGTATGTACATACACGTGTGTGTGTGTGTGTGTGCATGCGTGTGTGTGTGTGTGTGTGTGTGTGAGGGAGGGAGGCGGGGGTCTCTCCACATGTGCTGCGTCCTTGATGCATAGTTTCATAGTTTCTAGGGTCGGAAGGGACCGGAGGAGGTCATCTAGTCTGACCCCCATGCCATGGCAGGAAAGAGTACTGGGGTCAAACAACCCCAGCAAGGTGTTCATCTAACCTCCCCTTAAACACCCGCAGGGCAGGAGCCTGCACCACTTCTCTTGGAAGCTGGTTCCAGATCCTAGCCACCCTGAGCGTGAATTCGCGCCTCCTGATGTCTAGCCTGAATCTCCCCTCTGCCAGCTTGTGACCGGTATTCCTGGTCACTCCTGGCAGTGCTCGGGGGAACAGGAACCCCCCTCAATACCTGCTGGTCCCCCCTGACTAGTTTGTAACAGGCCACTAGATCCCCCTCAGCCTTCTCTTGTGGAGGCTGAACAGGTTCAGGTCCTGTCGCCTCTCCTCGTAGGGCCTGCCCTGCTGCCCCTGACCATGCGAGTGACCTCCTCTGGACCCTCTCCATGCTGTCCACATCCCTCCTGCAGTGCGGCGCCCAGAACTGGACGCAGTCCTCCAGCTGCGGCCTGACCAGTGCCGCATAGAGGGGGAGGATCACCTCCCTGGACCTGCTCGAGATGCATCTGTGGATGCACGACAAGGTGCGGTTGGCCTTCCTGACCGCGTCCCCACACTGACGGCCCATGTTCATCTTGGAGTCAATGATGACCCCCAGTTCCTTTTCCACCTCCGTACTGACGAGAAGGGAGTTCCCCAACCTGTAGGTATGGTGCCGGTTGTTCCTCCGCAGGTGCAGCACCTTGCACTTGTCAGTGTCGAATCCCATCCTGTTCTCGTCTGCCCACCCCTGTAACCTGTCTAGGTCTGATCGCAGCCTATTCCTCCCTTCCAGTGTGCCCACGTCCCCCCACATCTTAGTGTCATCAGCAAATTAGAACAGGTGCTTTTTACCCCCTCGTCCAAATCACTGATGAAGATGTTGAACAGTGCGGGCCCGAGGACCGAGCCCGGGGGGACCCCACTGCCCACGTCCCTCTAGGGCAAACATGACCCATCCACCACCGCTCTCTGGGTGCGGCCCTCCAGCCAGTTGGCGACATGTCTGACTGTGTGGGTGTCGACACCACAGCCCCCCAGTTTCTTAATGAGAATGGAGTGAGAGACAGTGTCGAAGACCTCCCGAAAGTCCAGGAAGACGATGTCCACTGCTCCCCCTGCGTCTAACGATCTGGTGATCTGGTCGTAGGGGGCCACCAGGCTGGTCTGACAGGACCTGCCACTGATGAACCCATGTTGGTTGCCCCCAAGCATGATCTCCCCCCCGGTCCCTTGTGGATGTGTGCCAGAATAATTTTCTTGAACAGCTTGCCTAGGATCGAGGTAAGACTAACTGGCCTATAGTTTCCCGGGTCCTCCTTCTTACCCTTTTTGAGGATGGGAACCACATTGGCCCTCTTCCAGTCCTCTGGCCCCACACCAGAGCACCACGAGTGCTCGTACAGCCGTGCCAGGGGTCTCACAATGACCGCAGCCAATTCCTTTAGTACTCTAGGGTGGAGATCCTCCGGACCGGCTGACTTGAATACTTTCAGCCCCTCCAGAAGCTCCCTAACTAGTTCCTCACTAACCCTTGGCCTGGGTGCGTCTCCCCTGGGGCCTGAGAGGGGCCGAGTGGGGAGGTGGCTGTTCCAGTCCCTGCTTAGGAAGATGGAGGCAAAGAAATCGTTAAATATGTTGGCTTTCTCATCTGGTGTGACGACCAAATTTCCTAACGTGTCCTGCAGGGGCCCCACATTACCCGGAGCCTTCTTTTTACCCGCTATGTATTTAAAGACGGACTTGTTATTATCCTTGATCCAGGAAACTAGTCCCAGTCCAATCTCTGCCTTGGCCTTCCTGACTGCCCCACTACATCTCTGGCTGGCTGCTCTTCCCAGCAGATGCCCGGGAAGTTCAGGTCCCCATGACTACCACATCCTTAGCCTTCATTACCTCCGTGAGCTGACCTAAGAATTCCGGTCAAGCTCCTCCCCTTGGTTGGGGGTCTGTAGTAGACCCCCACTGTTAAGTCTCTTTCCCCTTGACTGCCTTGTGCTCTAACCCAAAACACTTCAGAGCGCCCGTCCTCTGATTCTTTGTTAATTAATGAGGATGTGTATTCCTCCTTAATGTACAGTGCCACGCCCCCACCTTTCCTCCCTGTCCTGTCCCTCCTGTACAGCCTAAAGCCCTTGATATTCACCTTGATATTTGCCTGCAGCAAAGGAACTCAGTTTATTCTGGCCAGAGCCACCCCTGCACTCAGCACATACATGGAGGTCACACATCCTCTGTCCCCTGTGCCTTGTCCCCAGAGGCTGCCATCAGTGAACCCGACTTCTCACCCTGCCCCGCCATAGCTGTCAGGGCTGGTCTGACTGCAGCTCCCTGCAGAGTCATGGTATCAGAGGGGTGGGGAATAACCCTCCATGTGATGTTTGTTCCACAGACCTCCCCCAGATCAGCCCTGGGACACCAGAGATTTCACCCACCAGCATCAGGCTCAGCTGGGCTTGCAAACCCATCGAATCCTGCCAGGGCACATGGACCATATGGGCCAAGTGCCAGGCAGATGTACACCACAAGGCCTACCCCTGCTGGAGACGAGGAGCCACAATAGAGACGACATTTAAAGTCTTGGAAGGGACTTTTACCTGCAGCAACCTACAACCCTTCAGTTTCTACAACGTCACCATTTTTGCAAGCACCAGGGATATGATAGCCTCCTCCAGCGCTGTCCTCTACAGACGGAGGGTCAGGACAAAAGAGACGGGTAAGAGGTGGCGCGGCGGGAATTGCAAGCTACGTCTGGGAGCCATGGACTCTGAGCAGAGCTGGGGTGAGGGGAGCAGCAGAGCATGGGGATGCTGCACCCACATGCCTGCACCTTCCGCAGGGGCAGGGGCCGGGGCGGGAGCAGGAGCAGGGCAATTCTTCTACTGCTGTGGCTACCAAGAAGGAACTGCGTGAGCTCCCAGCTCCTGCTTCCCCCACAGCAATTGTCTCTGTCAATAAAGGGCCAGGCACAGCCACAGCTCCTTGGCCTGCAGCTTCCCCCTAAGTGCTGAGCTGTGAGTGCTGGGCCTGGCCCCAGGGCCTGGGCAGTGACCTGCTGTTCCTTTGCTCTAGTGCCAGACCAGCCCCAGGTAGAGCCGAGGGACCCCAGCACCGGATCCCTGCGCTGGAAGCAGCTGCCGTCGTGCCACGGGGACATCCTCGGGTACCAGGTACTGGGCAGTGGACTAGCGTGTGGCCCAGCCAGGAGCGCGGTCTGTGCTGGGGGACAGGGACTGCGCAGGGAGAGGCGGGAGGCGCATCTCCCAGGAGCACTACCTCCTGCTCTTCCTGACATGATAGGACTGACCCACCCACCGCATGTCTGTGCTGTCCCCTGATGCTCAGCATCTGCGTTTGGTCCCTCTACTTCCTCTGCATCCAAAGAAATAATGGTGAAGGGTCGGCACTGGGCTTCTGTCAGCTCCTCATGCTGTCGCACATGGTGGCGTGGCCCACCCATCCCTGGGACCATGGCAAACAGGCAGCCCCCTGGGAGATGACCTGGTGCATCAGGGCCATCCTGCTGGCTATGGGATAGCTCTGGCTGGGTCCCAAGGTGGACCCCCCATGCTGCCCATGCAGCGCAGGGCTGTGGGTGGGGGTACACTCCCCCTGGTCCCTGGGGATGCAGTGGGGTTCGCTGCCTGGTTACCGAGCAGGGATCAGGGGCAGGCCTGAGTCCTCCCAGCGCTACGCTGTTCTCTGCAGCTGAACATCACGACTTGGAGAGAGTACAACGGCAGCTTCCTCGAGGGACAGGTGGTGCAGGTGAACGCATCGGTCACTGAGTACAGGCTGCCCCACTGGAGACCCGGGACCAACTACACGGTGACAGTCCAGGGCCGAACAGCCGCCGGCCTCGGGGAGGCATCGCAATGGGCCTTTGAACTGGATATCTCAGGTAACGGACTCTGCCCCCAGGGTGAGCACTGGGGCTGAGAGTAGCCTGGAGCCCCCATATGTGGCTGTCACAGGGCCATGGGTCTCTGTGTTGTCTTGGACCCACGGTGCCTGGCCTGGCTTCTGGGTCCCAGCCCTGGCTGCCTAAACCAGCTTTGTCTTTGCCCTGCCCTAGACAATACAATTGCTGCATCTGGTTCGGCTCCTGGGCCCCCTGGCCCTTATCGCTGTCCTTTTTTGTGCACAGACCTCCTGGCCCTGGCTCTGGACCGTAACCAGTTTTTTCCCCAAGCTCAGCTTCATTCCTTGTCCCTTTTTCTTTTTAGACTTTAAACTATACCCCACCCCCTCCACCCTCTCCTGCAGGCCTACACCTATGGTATGGCCCAAATCAAGGCTGCTAGCTGGTCTGTAAACACTGGCGTGCCTCTTGACACTTTAACCTAGTGCGACGCCTTCTGGAAGACACAAACTCTACCCCTCTGGGTCCAAACACAAACCACGGCTACCTGCCTGCATAACAAGGACTCCCCTTGCCCTGGAGCTATTCCCTTCTGGGCACCAGCACCCTGTTGGCCTTCCTTCACAGCAGCTCCAGTGCCAGATAGCAGAGCAAATGCATTCCCCTTGCCCTGCAGCTCTTGTTCCAGGAGTCTCCAAGGACAGACTTCCCCTCTGGGGTCAAAACCTGTGCTCATACACCTCCCTGGCCCTGGCGTGCAGGTGCTTCCCGGGGTGGTCCCAGGTGTCTCCTGGTTCACCTTGCAAGCTCAGCCTCAGGGTGACTCACTGCTGCTGGTCTCTGCTGTGCTCCTATCTGGTCTCTGGTGCAAGGCTGTAGCCCACGGCACTGCAGTAGCAAGGCTAGTTCTGTGTTAAGGGCTGGCACCAGGTAACTCTCCCAGTACCACTTCTCTGGCAGCTCATAATCAGCAGCTTTATCTACCTGAGGTTTTCTCTTCTGCTCCTTCACCCTTAAAATAAAGTACCAGTCTATAAGAGAGATCCACTGGCTCTCTCTTATAGGCTGGTACTTGCTCTCCTAGTCTCAGCTGGGTTGGGCTGGGCTGGGCTGGGGCAGTTCCTACCTGACAACCTTGGCCTCTGTTGGCCAGGAGCATGGGGACACACCATGTTATGGGTCCCTCAGGTTACTGCAGCACAGACCCTGTGGGGTCATACAGCTGAGAAGCCCCTGCCCTGGTCCCTTCCAGGAGTGGTGCCAGGCCCAGGATGGTGGCACAAAGGTGCAGTTGGGCACTGCACTTTGCCCAGGTTCAGGACACTTCTTTCCTCTTGCAGGCGCCACCAAGCCACAGCAAGCAATGCAGGCCAGGAGCACCATGCAGGTAGGACGCCAGGGTCCCTCCCCCCACCCCCTCACACATACACACAACCTGGCTGCTGCCAGTTCCTGGAGGCTGTGGTCTGGGAGAAGTGGGGCCCCTCCTAGTTTGGGACTGCCTGAGGGGCACTGTGGTACCCAGAGCAGGGCAGATGCCAGTGGGTCCAGAAACCCCATGGCACACAAGCACTCCATTGCTTGGGGGAGGCAAGATGCACCAAGTTGCCTGTGGAGCCCAAGCTGGGAGATTGCCCTCCCCCACGACAGAGCTGCAGCCCCAGGACCCATCAGATATCTCCTGCTAGTTCCAGGGCCCTCTGACACCAGTGCCCTAAGCTGCAGAGAAGGGCATCCCTGCCATGGCACTGAAGGCCTGAGCCCCCACCAGGCTGGTTGTGAATGGTGATCCTCTCTCCTCTGCAGTTAAGGACTGCCCAGGAGGCCGGGCAGCAGCCATGATGAAAACTTTCAGAGCAGCTGGACCATCTGAAACGCGTGCTCTCTCTCTTGGAAATCATGTTCAATGAACTGTTTGCCTCCAGAGGGAATCTCCACCTCCCTCTAGATGATACTTGTGAGTAAGTTACCTGAGACCTAACTAGATATATAGCTTGCAGTAACTCATATGCATGATTAAAGGCTACCCAGACACCCTGTTTGCTCCAAGGGATTTCTCTGATCTTGTTCTACCCTGTACCCTATTCCCAACCTACTCCTTGTAACCAATAAAGTTCTCCTTTGTACCTAGCATGAGAGACTTATTGGGAGTGAGTCTAGATTATGCCTTGGGGTCCCCTTGGTTCATCTGACAAAGGGAGACCACTGTTTGTGCTTCAGAGTGGGGGAAGAACCCAAGTTCCTGGAGTGGACAAAGTACCCCTCAAGGACCACTAGACCTGTGTTTCCCAGGGGACACAGGGCCAAAAACCAATCCAGACCCTGGGTGGTGGTGGTGTTACCCCCAGGCTTGCAGGTGTGCTCCAGCAGGGGGGTCAGCCAGATGTCAGGTGCCTCAAGGGAGGCACATGGAGCCTGGAAGGTGGTTGGGCACAGTGAGGTGAGTGGCTCAATGCAGGAGCGCCCCCTACTGGCCTGCCACATCCTCCATCCACTCAGTGCAAAATCAAGTCTGAGGCATCCCCAGTCACCCCCTATCCATGGCCTCTGCCTCTCCTCCAGCTACAACCCAGCCACTGGAGGGAAACAGATACCAAAGAAGATGAGCAACAGTCTTAGCTCAAAGAAGTGTCTGCACGCAGCTCATAGCACCCCTTGGGGCTTGGCTCCGAGGGGAATGGAAGACAACAGAAAGGGCTCGGAGGATTTAGCTTGCTTCCTATGCAGGCCCCAGCATCTCTTCCCTCAAGGTAGTCTCCCAAGTCCTCTAGTCAGTCTGGACTCTGAGCCTCATGCCACTTGGAGGAAGATTCACCCCAGTGGCTTCCACAGCCAGACTTCCTACCCTAGCCCTAGGCTTGGGCTTATAGAGGGCTCCCTATGTCATGTGACCCCTCTACTCCTGCCCCCCCAGTCACATGATTCCTCTACTTTCTCTCCCTGGGATGTCAGGCTCTGGCAGCATCTGGGCTCAGTGGCCATTTGCCAGCTTTCTTCTGGATCCTCTGCCTGTGTGTTGGCCCCTGGCAGCACCACTGGGCACAGGCAGGAGAGACACAGAGACAAAGGAGGAGAATCAAGACTAGAGCCCCTGGGAACCACGGGGAAGGAACCTGTGCCAGGGACAGAGCAGGCAGCAGCAGATGCACAAAAGGGAAAAGAAAAAGAGGTGGAAGGAGGGGGTGAAGGAAAGGAAAGGGACCAGGTACCCATAAATCCCCTTCTCATTCCATTATTAGGGTAGGGGTCCCATCACACCTGTGCCAGGCTCCACAGCCTGCCATCTGGGGCTGTGTCAGGGGTCCGGGCCATAATAGGACAGTTAGGTCATAGATGTGTCTGGGTTGGCTTGTGTGGCCGGGTGGGGGTGAGTAATGAAATCTCTCTCCCTGGGACTCACCTGCCATGCTTTGGAGTGATGGAAGAATAAGAAAGTAATTCCCCAGAGAGAGAGCGTGTGTAGTAAATCACCACAGAAGCAGGATAAAAGAAAACTGGTTTATTAGTAACTTCCCCACAGGTTGTGGAGCACCCTGGCTGCTCCCACAGCTCGTGGTCTCCCCTTTCCCCACCACTCTGCAGCCCACCCCCACAAGTCAGTCAGCTCCACTCCAGTCCCACTCTCTCTTCTCTTTCCTGCGGTACCAGTGGATCCTTCCTCCGTGGGACCTTCTCTCAGCCAGTAAGTTTCTCCTGTCTTCCTCACCTCCTTACTTTGCCGGTCACTGCGGTGACCTACACCCAGTCAGCCGGTCTTATCTGCAAGCTGCTCCAGTGCTGGGTCTGCTGGTCCTAGCATCCCTGCTGAATCTCTCCCTGCTGTGCCCCAGGGGCAAAGGACTGAAGTCCTTGCTGTGGACTGAAGTAGCTGCTGGCTCCTAATCAGTTAATATTCACTCCAGGTGCATCCCCTTCCCAATTGTATTTATTAAGTAATTAACTTTGCCCTGTCCCTGACCTGACTACTTGCAACTTAGTAACATCAAAGAATCAGACAGTCACAGAATCACTGAGTCGGAAGGGACCTAGACAGATCATCGTGTCCGACCCCCGCCATGGGCAGGAATGACACTGGGGGTGGAGGGGTGATAAGACCCCAGCCAGGTGCCTGTCCAGGCTCCTCTTGAAGATCCCCAGGGAAGGTGAGAGCACCACCTCTCTGGGAGCCTATTCCAGGCTCTGGCCACCCTTACCGTGAAGTAGTTCTTCCTAATATCCAATCTCAACCTCTCCTCCCTCAGCTTGTGGCCATTGCTCCTGGTGACCCCAAGGGGGGCCCTGGTGAACAGACTTTCCCCAAGTCCCTGCTGCTGGCCCCTGATAAGTTTGTAGGCAGCCACAAGATCCCCCCTCAGTCTCCTCTTGCGAAGACTGAAGAGATTCAAGTCCCTCAGCCTCTCCTCATAGGGCTGGCCACGGAGGCCCCCAACCATACGCGTGGCATCCTCTGGACCCTCTCCAGGTTCCCCGTGTCCATCTTGAAGTGCAGTGCCCAGAACTGGACACCGGACTCCAGCTGCGGCCTGACCAGTGCCGCGTAGAGGGGGAACAAGACCTCTCTGGACCTGTTCGTGACGCCCCTGCTGATGCAGGACAGGGTGCAGTTGGCTCTGCCTGTTGCTTCATCGCATTGGCGATTCATATTCATCCTGGAGTCAATCCTGACTCCCAGATCCCTCTCTGCCTCTGTGCTGCCGAGAGGGGAAGCCCCTAACCTATAACCATGATGCTGGTTCCCTCTCCCCAGGTGCAGCACCCTGCACTTGTCCTTGTTGAACTGCATCCTGTTCAGATCCGCCCACTTCTCCAACCTACGCAGGTCTGCCTGGATGCGGTCCCTGCCTGCTGGTGTAGTCACTTTACCCCACAGCTTGGTGTCGTTAGCGAACTTGAACACGGTGCTCTCCACACCCTCATCCAGGTCGCTAATGAAGATGTTGAACAGCACTGGCCCCAGGACTGAGCCCTGGGGGACTCCACTGCCCACACCCCCCCAGTTCGACATTGACCTGCCCACCACCACCCTCTGGCTGCGCCCCTGGAGCCAGTTTGCCACCCATGTGACAGTGCATTCATCCATAGTTTCATAGTTTCTAGGGTCAGAAGGGACCTGAGCAGATCATCAAGTCTGACCCCCTGCCATGGCAGGAAAGAGTACTGGGGTGAAACAACCCCAGCAAGGTGTTCATCTGACCTCCTCTTAAAGACCCCCAGGGTAGGGGTGAGCACCACTTCTCTTGGAAGTTGGTTCCAGATCCTAGCCACCCCGACCATGAAGTCGCGCCTCCTGATGTCTAGCCTGAATCTTCCCTCTGCCAGCTTGTGACCGTTATTCCTGGTCACTCCTGGTGGTGCTCGGGGGAACAGGGACTCCCCCAGTGCCTGCTGGTCCCCCCTGACTAGTCTGTAACAGGCCACTAGATCCCCGTCGACCTTCTCTTGTGGAGGCTGAACAGGTTCAGGTCCCGTCGCCTCTCCTTGTAGGGCCTGCCCTGCTGCCCCCGATCATGCGAGTGGCCTCCTCTGGACCCTCTCCATGTTGTCCACATCCCACATGCCGCAGCCCCTCAGCTTACCCACCAGAATTGGGTGGGACACTGTGTTGAAGCCTTCTGGAAGTCCAAGAAGGCGACATTGACTTCCTCCTTCCCATCTAAGCTCTTTGTTACCTGGTCATAGAAAGAGACCAGGTTGGTCAGGCAGGATCGGCCTGGCACAAACCCATGCTGGTTGCCCCTCAACATCACTTCTGCTGCAGGGCTCTCACAAATGTGGCCCTTGATCATTTTTTCAAAGACCTTGCCCAGGATAGAAGTGAGGCTGACTGGCCTGTAGTTGCCAGGCTCTTCCTTCCTCCCCTTCTTGAAAGGAACAGGGCTACCTTACCCTGTTACAGCTTGCACAGGGCTGACCCTGCCTCAGGAGCTGTGACCTCTGGAGCTCCCTGCCAGCCCCACTGCTCTGGGAGTCAGAGTTTTTCCATCCTGAAACCTGACCGTGTATACTCACTCTTTGCTTCATCTCTTTAAGCCAATTTCTTATCCACCAAAGTGGACAGTCCCTGACATCTGGTGCCTACCTGACTAAGAGCTTCTTATGGGGGACCTTATCTAGGGCTTCTCAATCTCCTTGCCCCACCTGCTTACTGATACCCTCAAAGACCTGTAGTGGATTGGCAAGGCATAGTTTCCCCTTGACAAAGCTGTGTGGATTCTTCCCTGGCGAGTCAATTTGCTGAACAGTTCTTATTTTTTGTTATGGTCTCTCCCAGTTTTCCAGGACCAGGACTTAGGCTCACCAGCCTGCGGTTCTCTGCATCCTCTGTAGAGCTTTTTTCAATATTGGAGTCACGTTGGCAACCCTCCAGTCTGCTAGTACTATGTCTGGTTTTAGTGCTGGTTGCACACTGCAATCAGGAGTTCAGCAATTCCTCATCTCAACTCCTCCAAGATCCTGGGATGAATGCTATCAAGTCCTGGTCATTTGCTATTGTGTAGTGTAAGCCTGCTACTACTGTGCTGGTACAACAGGCTTGTTGGGACAGTGCCCTGGGAATGTAAGACTGGATTCCAGGGACTGTGTTTTTTACCTGCATATCCCATATTGGTATGCATGTGCAAGAGGGTACCAGACTCCTTTGTGCTCATTTCCCTCTGACACTGTGCAAGGATGTGAGTACTTTGAAGGCTCGTGACATCAACAAGAGTTGGAAAAGTGGGAATGGCAGAAACAGCATCATGGACCAAACCAAGAATTGGATCCATCCACTGCACATGGAAACAGGTGCCCAAGCTGCAGCAGAGTCTGTCAATCCTGGGTCAGCTTCATCAGCTGTCTTCAGACCCACATAAAAGACAATCTCGGAAGACAATCATCTTCAACTGCAAGGGATTGCCAAAGAAGATGACACGTTTAACAGCTTCTAATATTTTAAACACCAGAAACCAGGGAAGTTCAGTCTGCAGCACTGGCCCTGCCTTCAAAAACTATAGAGGCTTGAAGGGGGCCCCAGTCAGATGCCTACCCAGCCTTCTCTTAAAACCCCCCAAGGTAGGGGACAGCACCACCTTCCTTGGAAACCCATCCCAAATTTTGGCCACCCTTACCATGAAGAAGTTTTTCCTGATATCTAGCCTAAATAAGCTGTTTGTGATCATTGTTCTCTGTTACTCCAAGAGGCACCCTGGTGTACAGCACATCTCCAATCCCTAGCTGCATCCCCCGAATGAATTTGTAGGTGGCCACGAGATTACCTCTCAGCCTTCTCTTGCGGAGGCTGAAGAGGTCCAGGTCCCTCAGTCTCTCTTCATAGGGCTCGTCCTGTAAGCCCCTAACTATACAAGCGGCCTCCTCTGGACCCTCTCGAGTCTATCAACATCCCTCTTGAAGTACGGTGCCCAAAACTGAACACAGTACTCCAACTGCAGCCTGACCATGGTGGAGCAGTGCCCCAGCACTGGTGAAACAAAGGACATGTTGGGCTAGGGACATGTTGCACAAGCTTTGCATTCCTGAGGGAGGGGTAGCCTGCTCCTCTTTTTGTCAGTTTCCTGCCTCTCCAGGTCATGTGACTAGTCCTCTCACCTGTCTGTCAACCTGGTTGCCTGGGTTACCCAAGCCCCTATTGTTTGGGCACTTACCTCATGGCAAGGGGGCAGGGGCCCACACCACCAGGTGATCAGTACTGCTTTTTAAATTGATTGCTTGGCATCAGAAGCACCTGCCTGATTGGACCTGGAAGCTGAGGTCACTTGAAAGCACCAGGCATCAGCCTATGGGGCTGCTTCTGGTGGGAACTTAGCGATGAGGTCACAACAGGGATATATAGAGTCCCTTCCTCCTGGAAGGGGTAGAGCAGTCTTGGAGAGCCATTCTGAAATGCATGGAAAGAGCTCCTATGCTAGAGCCCTAGGCTCCTGTGGGGGAAGGTAAGGGAAGAGCAGATAAACAGCTGCCACTCTCTCCCTCTGGACACACATCGAACTGGCTGCCTCCAGAGGAAAGCTCAACCAGCCTCTGGATGATGCTTGCGAGTAAGCTACTTGAAACCTATCTAGATACATAGCTGGCAGCACATCAGATGAACGATCAATGCCTAGCTGGCCACACTGTTTGCTCTAAGGTTATTCTGTGATACCTCTCTATCCTGTACCCTACACCAAACCTACTCCCTGTAATCAATAAAGTTATCCATCATTTTAAACATGGTGAACTGGACGGGAGAGGGAGAGGTGCATTCCTTTGTGTCCCCTTGGTTCGGCTGACTAAGGGAGACCACTACTTGTGCTCCAGGCCAAGAGGAGTACCCCAAGTTCTTGCTGTGGGTCCAGCACCCTTAAGGTCTAAAGGCCTGTGTGTTTTGAGGGGGCACAGGGCCTTGGACAGACCGAGACTCCTGGGTGGTGGCTGCGGTACCCCCAGGCTCACAGATGTACTCTGGAAGGCGGCTTGGCCAGACATAAGGTGTCCCCAGGGAGACACCCAGAACCTGGAAGATGGTTGAGTGCAGTGAGGTGGGTGGCTCACGCAGCAGAAGCACCCCCTACTGGCCCACCACAGGATCTTCTAGAGGTAGTGCTGCTGAAAGCATTTTAGGCTTTTCAGGTGTTCTCTGTAGGTCACCCAAGCTTCACGGCAATAGAGAAGAGTTGGGTTTACCACAACCTTATATAGCAGGAGCTTTGTTCAAGTCCTGATTTCATGATCATTGCACACACAGTGACCCCGTCTTTCAAAGGTAGAGCTAGTACATAGGATCCTATACTGGATCTCCTCATTGATGCTGGCTTTCTCTGAGTGATGGTTGCTGAGGTCTGCAAATTGTTCAACATTCTCCAGCTCATGTCTGTCAATGAGGATCTTTGCCAGGTGGGGTTGATTGGACTGGAGCAGGATGGTGAAGCACCTTTGTTTTTTCCAATATTAAGGATCTGTCCCAGGCACTGGAATGCTTAAGAGTAGCTGTTAAGGGCCGTTGTAGGTCCTCTGTTTGTGCAAAGACAGCACAATGATCAGTGTATTGAAGTTCCACAGTTGTGGCCAAAGGAACTGGTTTGGCATGGAGGTGGGGAAGATTGAAAAGGTTCTTGTCCCACCTGTATTCAGTTCTGATGCTATGTGGCCAGTGGATGAGCATCTTGATAACTGCAAAAAAGATGGAAGGATGGAAAACAAAAATGGTGTGATCATGCAGGCCTGCATGATGCCAGCTTGAATAGCAAAGGGCTCCATAGTGGAGCCGCTGCAAAGGATGGAGGCAGTCATCTGGCCATGAAGGATTCAGGATGGTGATAAATTTCTCTGAGCATCCTAACTTCAATAAGATCTTCCATAGAACCTCACCGTTAACAGGGCTGAAGGCTTTGGTCAAAACAGTAATGGCCATATACAGATCCTGGTGGTGTTGTTGGCATTTTTCCTGGATGTGCCAGCAAAGGATTTCCTCAATAAGAGGGAGCAGTCGGTTCAGCAGAATTTGAGCAAGGATCTTCCCAGTGATGGAGAGGAGAATAATACTGCGATAGTTTCCCCACTCAGATTCATCTGCCCTTTTAGAAATGGTGACAATATTGGCATCCCTTACATCAGTGGGAGTTTCTTCAGTGTTCCACATTTTGAGAAGCAGTGTGTGGAGTTTGTTGGTTATAGTTTCCCAACCAACTTTGAAGACCTCAGCTAGTATGCCAACAGAACCAGATCCTTTGTTGTTCTTCATCTTTTTTTTTTCCTGGTGGATTTCAGAGGTTGGTGAACTGGCAAGTGCTTTCCTTACTGGTTGCTGCAGGATGGATTCAGTGGTTTCAGTCCAGGAGCTTTTGGTAGTGCTACTTCCAATGGTTTTTGATGGACTCATCATCTTTGAGGAGTGTACTGCCATGTTCAGATATAAGCTGAGTGATTCTGCAAGAGTTTGGTCCATACACAGCCTTGATTGCACTGAAGAAACTCCACGTCACAATTATCAACAAATTGTTGGATTTCTTTTGTCTTCTTTTCCCGTTGTTTGTTTTTGATTTCTCAAATCTTCCTCTAATCTTCAGGTTTCAGCTGTCAAAAGCATCCCTGTTTCTGATTTGATATCTTTTTGCCAATCACAGAAAGCTCTTCTCTTACGATCAAGAAGGTGTTTGGTTTCAGCATTGCTTTCTTCAAACCAGTCCTGATGGTGTTGGGTAATGAAGACAACTGATTCTGTGAAAGCCTTGTGGATGGCCTCTTTAGAGCTTGCCAATCTTCCTCAACACAAGCGTTATCATTTTCAGTCCTACGATTGGTGAGTTTCTTGCTGAAACATGTTTGAAGGGCTTCATGCTGAATAGGGGTCTGAAGGCATTTGATGCTGTCCTGTCTTTGGTCTAATTTGGATTTCTTTCAATGTTTCCCTACAACTCTAATAGACATGATTTATCTCACTAACCAATGACTGGTCAAGCAGTCATCAGCTCCTCTCATAATATCCATGATTTGAACATCTTTTAGATCTCACACTCTTATGATGATGTGGTTAAGGAGGTGCTATTGTTTCAAGCAGGGGCATTGCCATGTTGTTTTGTACCTATCACATTGTCTGAAGATAGCATTAGCAATGACAATGTCATGCTCTACATGATTACTGAGTAAGAGGTTGTCATTGGAATTGGCCTTGTCCACTCCGTCCTTACCAATGGTGCCCTTCCACAAGTTAAAGTCCTGGCCAACTTTTGTTCTCAGCTCTCCAAGGAGGAGGATCTTGTCCTCATTTGCGATTTCATGAAGGTCAGCATAAAACTGTTCTTTCTGTTTTTCCTCACCAAAACTGTTGAGGCATATGCACTGATGACAGTAGGAAATGAATTGTTGGTCAAGTGGAAGTGGAGGATCATGAGGCGCTCACGAACGCCAACGAGGAATTTGATCATTCAACTGACAATCTGGTTCTTAATGGTGAAACAAATGCCGTGTATTTGCCTCTTGTTTACAGGTTTTGCTTTCCACAAGAACATATAGCCATCCCCCTTCCTACTCCAGATTACCTTCATCTGAATGTCTGGTCTCTCTGAGCAGCAATATTGAAGTTATGTCACAAGAGTTCTAGGTAGACAACAGCTGTTCTGTGTTCAAGTCTCTCACTGATCAGGCCATCTAGTAGGATTTGTACATTCCAGGATGCAAAGGACATTTTTTGTCTTTCAATTGCCATTTTAGTGATCCCCCTGGAAGCGGCTATCCAGTTAGGCTATCCCTCTTATCTTACTTATGTTTGGGGCCCTTTTCTAGCCCCTTCCCCAAATGAGGGGAGCACAGCAGATTCAAAAAGGACTGATTGGTGATGATGACAGCTGCCAAATCTCCCTCCTGTCCCATTCCAAGGGTGAAGCAGCCAACAGGTGACTGCACCTGCATGTGGATCTATGACTGATTCCCTGGCAGGTCTTCAGCTTCACCCAGTCTTCAGAAAATGTTTCCTGTTGCGTTCTGTGCCTCCTGAATGTTTATTCTCCACTTCTTGCTGGCCTTGTCTCACTACAGTCTGACACTTGATTGACCTGCATTTCTGTCCCTTCTCATCTTCCTCCATAGGTTTGACTTCCACTGCCAGAAAAGCACCTTCTTCCTGCTTCTGCACCGCATCCATTACCCAGTACTGGCTGTTCCAATAAGCTGTTCTGAAGCAGCTCCCAGGCTGCTTGCATGGGCTTCTCTTTAGGGCCCCTCTTCTCTCCTGTCTAACTGGCTCCTCCCTGTGGTCCAGTCTTCCTTCTTCACGCTAAAGGTGGCTGGGGCAGTTTTTGTCTCGTCTTCCCTCCATGGAAGTCAAACCCAACCACACTGTGATAGCTCCAGCCGAGCACCTCAGAGACACTCCCCCCTTCCCCCATATCCTGTGCAGGACTTAGGAAAGGCTCTTCCTGACCCAGCCCTCCTTCAAGATGCAGCACTGCCTGCTTCATAGAGCAGTCCCTTATAACACCAAGAAATGTGGTCTCTGCACCCTGTGCCCAAGGCTTCTGCACTGAGAGCGGAGCATGAGGTAGCTGACAGTGCATCCCTGTCCCCAGATGAGCCCTCAGTCTGTTCTCAGTGGTGCCACTGCTGGCCACCTGGCCTCTGCCTCTCTTCACCATCATCCTGGTGCCTCCAGCCCCTGCATGCAGGTCCTACCATCCAGACAGCCTGCAGCCCTCCTAGCATTGGAGCCTGAGTCCAAAGGCCAATGAATCTGAAGGGCAATACATGCATCATGTCTCACATGTGTCAGGATGGAGCTCACAGTTTTCAAGTGCCAGTAAACAATGTTTGTGGGTTAGCAAGCCTGGTTTCCTCGGGCAGCAAGGAAGCCTCTCCCTTCACATCCCATTGGAAGGGGATACAGTTTTTACCAGGGCGCCTGTCGGGGTAAGTAGAAATAATGGCCACAAACTGAAAGACCGCAAATTCAGATTGGACATCAGGAAAAAAATTATTTATAGTGAGGGTTGCCAAAATATGGAATAAGCTTCCAAAGGAGGTGGTGCCATCCCCTTCCTTGGAGGTGTTCAAAAGGAGATTGGACAGACACCTGGCTGGGGTCATCCGACCCCAACACTCATTCCTGCCCGGGGCAGGGGGTCAGACTCCTAATAGGTGCCCTCTGACCCTCACATTTATGAAACTGAAACTATGCCATTGCTATGATTTTGGCCATTTCCTATATCTTCTCACCTCTTGCTTGTCCTGAGCTCCTGAAGAACCATTCAGAAACACTGAGGCAGCATAAGGCTGAGATCTGCCTTGGGATGTTGTAATGACATGGCTCTGCAGGTGCCCACTCTGCCTAGTCTCCTAGCTCTGCCTGCCCTCATGTTTGTGCAGGAATCAGCACCATTGGGTAGGACCTGACTCACGTTTGGTACTTGGATTTTCCCCACTGGTCTGGGAGCTGCCATTCCAGGAGAAGGCAGCAATCCATGTCCATGCCAGAGCCTTTGGGGTGCAGGTACCAGGCAGAGAGGTAGTAGGAGGCAGGAAGCCATGGTTTCTCTAGGAGGCAGCAGACAGCTGGGGCCACATGTGCTTCTAGGGACCAGGTCATGTTCCCGGGAGCTGCAGGCAGGGCATTTTCAGATAGCGGGAGAGCTGTCCCCTGCATGGGGGTCCTCGACTCTGCCCTCTGTCACTTGCTCTTGGTCTGGCTTGTGACTGGGATTGGGAGCCAGAGCTCAGGGATCAGCCCCATCTCAGCTGAGAGCCCCTCACTGGGCTGCCATCAGCCCATCTCTTGTCTGCTCTCCTTCTGGCCCATGGATCTTGCCTTTTCAGCTGCCCAATGGCCTGGCTTCCTCAGGAGGTGGGAAGAGTGCTCCTGTCCCTGCCGACCGCTGCTGGGCGGTCAGACCAATTATGCTCAGGTAATCTGTCTGCATTTCACCAGCTACATCCTATCACCAGGTCAATATTCCCCACTCCTCCACCCACTCCCTACCTGTCTCACACCCATTAACTGCCCTTTCCTCTGATCCTCACTGACACACATTGGCATTTTCACAGACCTACATTTTGCATATTGACTTCTTTTCTACCCTGGAGAGCACAGCAAACTCTCCCTATGCCTGAAAAAGGGGGGTTGTGCCAAAGGCTTGCAAAAAACATTTTCCCCTACTATTTAGTTGGTCTACTAAGAAATATCACATCTACCCAAAGAATCTTGTCTGTTCTTCCCCTCTATTCAGCACTGGTAAGGCCTCCTGTGTCCACTTCTGGGCTGCACACTACAGAAAGGATATGGAAGAATTGGAGATAATCCAGTGGAGGGCAATGGAAATGATTGGGGGGCTGAGGGAACTGGATTTATTTAGTCTGCAGAAGGGAGGATTTGCTAGCAGCTTTCAACTCCCTGAAGAGGATGGAGCTGGACTGTTCTCAGTGGTGGCAGATAACAGGACAAGAAGCAATGGTCTCAAGTTGCAGCGAAGGAGACTTAGGTTGGATATTAGGAAAAATCCTCTCATTAGGAGAGTGATAAAGCACTGGAAGAGGCTCCCCAGAGAGGGGGTAGACTCTCCATCCTTAGAGGGTTTTAAGTCCTGGCTAGACAAAGCCTTATCTGGGATGATGTAGTTGAGGCTGGTCCTGCTTTTCATAGCTTGTAAGGCTGGAAGAGACCTCAAAAAATCATCAGATCAATCCCCCCACACTAAGCAAGAAAGACAACTGGGCTCAGGTGACCCCAGCAAGGTGACTGTCCAGTCTTCTCTTGAAGACATCCATGGTAGGCAATTGCACCCCCCACCCCTTTGAGCAGGGAGCCAGCACATGGCACAAGGGGAAAAAAAGCAGAAGCAATTCAAAGGGGTGAACTACAAAAAAGTCACCGTGCCATCTTGTGGACATAGAGGTTCGTTACTAAAGGTGCACTGATACGTCAATCCGATATTGGATCAGCACTGGTATAAAGAAAATTGACTCTAATCGGCCTGATGTGGCCAATAATTTGCACTGTACATGCCTGCAATCATAGTGCATCATGTAGGCAGTGTGGTGCACAGATCAACAGCTTGGAGACCTGCATGCAGCTGGTAAGTCTTTGATAGAAAGGGAGGGAAGGGGTGTGAGGGGTCAGATCAATGACCTCCATGGTGAGGGAGGGAGTTGGGCTTGGGCACAGGCATCCACTGCCCCGGCGGAGCAGGGCAGGGCACGGGACAGAGCTGCAGCTCATCCAGAGGGCACAGGGAGAGTGGGGAGCTCCCACCACTTTGTGCACCCAGGAGGGGATATGGGGGGGCAGTAGTAGTGCTCCTGTGCTGAGCCACCCACCTCACTGTGCCCAACCATCTTCCAGGCTCTGAGTGCCTCCCTGGAGGTGCCTCACGTCCAGCCAACCTGCTTCCTGGAGCACACCTGCTAGCCTGGGGGTAACACTGACACCACCCAGGATCTGGCCTGATCCTGGCCCTGTGCCCTGTGGGAAACACCTAAGGGTACTCAACCTACTTCAAGAACTTGGGGTGCTTCCCTTAGTCTGTAGCACAAAAAGTGGTCTCCCTTAGTCAGCCAAAACAAGAGGACCCCAAGGCATAATCTCCGAATAAGCCTCCCACGCTAGGTACAAAGGAGAACATTATTGGTTAAAGGGAGTAGTTCTGGAATAGGGTACAGGGTAGAGCAGTATCAGAGAAATCCCACAGAGTAAACAGGAAGCCTGGGTAGCCTTTGATCACATATCTGAGTTACTGCAAGCTATATATCTAGTTAGATTTTGGGTCACTCGATCACGAGTATCATCCTATGACCCCAGCCGATTTCCTGCCCTTTGGGCTGGGGGCTGGACTCGGTGATCTTCCAAGGTCCCTTCCAGCCCTGATGTCTGTGAAATTCAGGGGCAGGTGGAGATTCCCTCTGGAGACAGGCCGATCACTTAGAACAATAGGGAGTTGAAGCCCCCACCCAGGTATGTGAGGCTGGTCAGGCAGGCGGAGGGAGCAGGTTTCTCCCTCCCTCAGGAGTGTCTCCAGCTGGGGTTACAACTCGGGGTTACCTGGAGCCCATGGGATGTCTGCCCTCTGCAGTGACCAAACTGTCACAGAGCGGAGTTTGGGGTGAGACAGAGATGGTATTTGTTAGACCCTGACCCCACGCAGCGCCCAACAACTAGGGAGGCGATGGTCCAATTACTCGTGGATCCTGTTACTCATTAGCCAGAGCAGAGCAGGAAGAAGACACCAGCACACATTGCTCAAAACAGCTTTTTATTAGAATGGAGACAGCAGTGTTTTACTATGTTTACTAAGTTTGTAAAATAAGAGATGAGGAGCAGCCCTGAACAACAGTTCTTTCCAACATTTATACACCTCGGTAGAATAACTCACGTGGAGGTGGGAGCTAGGGTTTTAAGGCACTTTGTATTTGCCATTGCTTCTTTCCTAGGGTGGTTATTATGCAGCATTTTGCAGAGCATACCCTGCTACAGGTAGTTTTACTACACTAACCACACCTAGGAGGGTAGCAATTTCAGGTTATACTTAGGATTAAACTATTTACCCTCCTGCTTTGGTCTTTTTTACTTTTTATGGGAACAGTCTCTAACCTTTGGGCTTTTTGCCCTCACCCTCGGGTTAGGCTCCTGGCTCTGGCAGATCTAACAGTGATTTGTATGTGTGTGGGCTTCTTCTCTGGACTGCTAGATTACTTGGTTTTTTAGGGTTGCTCAGACTTTTTACTAGATTTTTCTCTTTTTCTGTCTCTAACAACTTTCTAGAATCCTAACATTTTCTTAGGTTTCATTTAACTTTTAGTTTTTCTTTCCTTAACAGATCTTAACCATGCCTTTTTTTTTGAGCTACAGGCTTCACAATTCATTTTTATCAGTGGCTCCTTCCTGCCTTGCTCTCTGCGAATTCGTTGATCAAGTTTCTCTCTCTTACAGCTGTACAACCTAGCAAGTTTCACTTTAGGACTAAGAAAGTTCCCTCGAAAGACTGTGGGCGACAAATTACATACTACACACAATCCCTTCAATAAAGCTCTTCCTACTTTAGAAAGAAACTTTTAAACTATGCCTCTGCAGAGAAAAACAAAATGTGCCTCTGATAAGCTCACTCCTTTTTTTTTCCTGTTCAGAGTAACTCAAATTAATTTGGGGCACTGGTTTCTGTTTGCACATCTGTTAACAATCTTCATCTATTTTAGGCTCTTCCCTGTTCCTGGAGAAGTGGGAGGAGAGGGGAGAACCAAGTTTCTCTTCTCGCTTCTAATCACAAATTCTCTGATTGAACACATGTCTAGTAACACACCTTGTTTCTTTCTGTGCTACTTTGCTTGTATTTTGTGATGCACACTGGATTCTGGAGTGTCTCTCTTACATTTCCTAACTGTTTTTGACCTGCTGGGAAGCTGTACTGCTTGCATAACACTTTATTTTCCTATATCCTGCACCGGTAACTTACACGTTAGAAACCCCGCAGCAAACACACACTTGCTTTTGTCTTTTTCGGCACAGAACGCTGTAATTATTTTTTCCCAGGGAATTTAGAGTTAAAGAACCCTGTTCATTCACACAGCCTTTTTAGCAGAGAGATGACTTTCTTTGCTTTTTAGCTTCCTATTATAAACACAACAAGTGCTTCTTACTTAATTCTAAGCGGACTACAGCATATACTTCTGTTTACTACTCTGCCTGACTTGGACAAACCAAGTCTCCTGGCCAGCAAAAAACAAACAACATCTCCTGCACAAACTTATAACTTCAGTTACTTCCTAAATAACTTTACCTTACTACAAGTTTTAGCTAACCCCTCTAAAACAGGTTACTCTGCATCAACACATTCTCTGATCAGTCAGGTTACTTCTCTTGTGTCCTGCTGGAGTTGCTGGGTGGGCACAACTTTTAGACTGACTACAACACCTGCCAGTCAATAATAGGTGAATTTATTGATACAGAGCAAAAAACAAAAAAGCAGCAATACAGGCAATTCTGTATCTACTAAGCCCAGTGCTGTCATCAGAGTTAAGGTTCATCCAGCCAGAAAGCAGGGTTCACTCTGAAGCCCTTTCGCTTGGATGTTAACAGTCTGGAGGTGAAATCTTGAACGCTCCAAGCTAAAGCCTGGACAGCAGTTGCTTTACTTAAATTTCCCTCGAACCAACCCTGGGCCGTAGTCCAAGCCAGGCTAGACAGACTCTCCTGGGGCCCCTGCAGTGGACACCCATTCCATTTAACCCAGCCCTCAACAAAATCACCCTGACCCCACACACAAAGAGGAAAAGCCTCTGAACCTGCTGCCATGCTATTGGGGAAAGGCAAAAGATACCCAGTCAGGCCAGGTGTTGTTCAATGCAGACCAATCAATTTAAAAAGCATCCCTGGTCATCTCAGAGTGATATTAGCTTGAGTCCCTGCCCCCATGCCATGAGGTCAGTGCTAACACAATAGAGAGATTAAGTCCCCACCCTGGTTACCTGCAGGTTCTCAGGTCCACAGTATCCGTGGCAACCAAATTGACAGACAGGTGGGCAAGGAGAAACCAAATAGAAGAGTATGGGAGAGACTGGGATGGCATGCTGCCATAGGCTGGACCAACGATCTTGCAAGGTCCCTTCTAGCCCCTAACGATGTATGAATCTACTCGGCGCTGGTGAGGCCACAGCTGGAGTACTGTGTCCAGTTCTGGGCACTACTCTTCAAGAAGGACATGGATAAGCTCAAGAGGGTACGAAGAAGGGCCACCCATATTGTTAAGGGCATGAAGGATAGGCCCTGTGGGCAGAGACTCCGGGAACTGGGCCTGTTAGGTCTGAGTAAGAGAAGGCTGACAGGTGACTCGATAGCCACCTACAAGTACATCAGGGGTGGGCACCAAGACCTAAGGAAGCAACTCTTCAGGAAGGCACCTCAAAGGAACATGAGGACCAATGGACATATACTAATAGAGGGTAAATTCAGACTGCACATAAGAAAAAACTTTTCCCCTGGAAGTGTTACCAGAATCTGGAACGCACACCCATCGGGGGTGATGCAGTCACCATCCCTGGAGGTGTTCAAGATGAGACTGAACAAACGCTTTGTTGAGCTCATCTGAGCCCAATAACTTTCTGCCCATGGCAGAGGCCCGGACTTGATGATCTTGCAAGTCCCTTCCAGTGCTTTGATTCTTTGATTCTATTCCATGAAGGCTACCCGATTGACTTCTTTTGCACTATTATTGGGGACCCTGGTTTGATGGTTCTAAGGCAATGTTGGGTGTGAGGTATGGTCTCCAGCACTGTTTGCTTACACATCCTGACAAAGCTGATATACTGGTTGTATCCTCTTTTCCAGGGGCTCCTGTTAAATGATTTGGGTTATTTAGCATCATGTATTAGTGTCAAATTCCTGGTCTGTGCCCCTTGTTCTGCTAGGATACCATTGTTGTAGTTATCGTATCTCCATGCTGCATTATGGGAGGTAAAGTCACTGATCACAAAGCTGTACTTGTGTGTGCTACTGTCAGGTAGATTGAACCACTGGAAAGTACTAAATTACTTTATAGTGTAGAAGTAATTGGCTTACTTGACTAGAAAAAAACAGACAAAGACCAGAAGTACTGACACTGCTTAATTCAAATGTCCTGAGATAAGGAATCTGCATTCCTACATTCCTTGGGTTATCTTAATATCTTGCCCTGTATGCCCTGGGATAGCCCTATGCATAAATAATTGTTTAAGTAAACGACCTAAGTTTCTGTGTAATTTACTATTGTTTTGTTTCTCCAAAGTGTTTCCTTTTATCTCTTTCTCTGTCTTTAGTATAAATACGCTTGTAACCTTAGAGAGCCTGAGAAATCCTTTGAAACAGACAGGTGGGTGCTTCCCCTCGCTGTATGGCATTCTCCCTGTGATCACAGTACAGCCTTAAATAAAGAAAAGCTGGCTGTCAGTTCTGATTCAATCACAACATAAAGTTTGATTTTTTCCACAATTTGGTGCCGTGACTCGGATAGAGACGCCCGGAGTGATCAGTTGGGACACAGACATCTCTGCACTGAAGCCCTGGCGCCAAACCAAGGTAAGAGACCTTCTGAAATCTCTATTGGGGCTTTTCAGTGAGAGGCTGTTTCTGTGTCTTCCTGATTCACTGCTTGAGGCTCACTCTATCCGAACTTTTGCTGCCAGAACTGGGGTCCAGGGGACAGGGACTGTGATTGTAGTTTCCCCATTTGGACCTTGCCCTGGAAGTTGGTGTAAAGGCATAAGCTGAGCCGCCTTAGATTTTAAAGAAGGGGCTGGCCCATACTGGGTACCAGACTTTAAACAAGAGAAGGGAGTTGAGATTTCAGGAGACAGACGCCATGTCTTCAGTGGACGTGGGCATGCCCCGGGGGCAGGTGATGATTGTTGAGTGATAGTTTCTTGGTGAGGTGGGCTATTCCTGCCAGAAGAGTCTGTTTGGTTACTTTGGACTTCTTCAGGTTCAGATTGTGCCTGGAACTGATATGGGGGTGGCACATTAAGAAAATCAGTTATATCTTCTGCAGATTTATTCTCAGTTATTTGTGGATAAAGTTGTTTTGGTGCTGATGGTACTGTTGATGGGGGGCCCCCTTTTGGTGCACCTCTCTGCTTTAATTCTTTTATCTGCAATTTTAGTTTCTCTTGGGAGTCCTTAAGACTCCGAACTTGAGATTTTTTTTTTTCCTATTTTATTTTGGAAGTGTCTTTATATTAATCAAAAAAATGTGTCCCACTGAGTCTGTGGTATATTACTACTTCTTAAGTCAAGGTCTCTGTGGGGATGAACAATTTTACTTAAATCAAATGTTCCCTCCAGGGGAAACTGCTGGCTAAAATCATCTCTGGTATACCAATTCCATTTGTCTAGAAACTTACAACTTTTATGGCCATCGTGTGTGTACATGGACAATGCTGGAGTCCCTTTTGGGAGAGCCGGTATGTCTTTTAGACTCTCCGCTCCCCAGATCTTTAAACTCTATTCACACAGGTCTTTCATACAGGAATGGCTTATTCAGGTGTCCGGTCAGGTTGTGAGATTTGGTAGTGGCACAGAGATGCTGTGGCTAATGTCCAAAGACAAGACTCCATTGCAATAACAGCACACAATGCAGTTACTCACGGTTAGACACGGCTCATTATGAGGGTGGGGAAAAGGTAAACCTGTCCACTGGTCACGAGGTTCCAGTTGGGCCACTTGCATTCAAAACTGCCCTTCTGGACAGCCTTGGGGCGGCTGAACCCAACCTTAGTCTCAGACCTGGTCAGTGGCTCATATTTCTCAATTCATACTCTCAATTCACACAAGGGAATTTCTGCATTGAGGCACGAGGTTCAAGAGCATTTCTTTAGTCTCAGCCTTGGTCAACGCTTATCGTGGAAAAACATTCACGCTGTAAGAGTTTCCACCTTGCACCCTTGCTTTCGAAGAGCACACAGAACAAATCTGGTGTCCTCGGGGCGGCTGCACAAGGTTTCTACTTCTGGCCTCAGAAAGACCTCACAGTTCTTTACAGAACTGAACTCAATTCATACAGGGAAATACTTTCACTGACAACAGCAACACAGAGTCTTAACTCTTAACCTTGACTCTTAACCTTTCTACTTACAGTTAATACTTACACAGCCGGGGATGACGTTTAAACCTCCACCACCTTCTCTCACTCAATTCTCTGTCCTGAATCAGGGAGCCTCCTGTTAGGCCAGCCTGAGAATCATCACAGCCCCGCTTCTCCCACTTAATCAAGATGATCGCTTTGTTTCCTGTGTGATAAATGGCATCTCTACAAAATGTTTAGTAGACACCGGTGCAAGCTGCTCTCCTCTTCAAGCTGAAGAATTTTGCACAACTTCCCTCTCCTCTGCTGTTGTAAATGCTGTCAGAATTTCAAATCAAATAGTTCCTCATCCTGTTTCCCAGCCATTACATGTTTCTCTTTTCTAATCAACATGCCTTTCTCCTTAGTCCTTGTTCTCCTGTTAATTTGTTAGGCAGAGATTTGCTTTGTAAACTCCGCTGTACTATCTATTGTTCTCCTAATGGTGTTTATTTAGATGTCCCTTGTGATAACGAGATAGCAGTACTTGCTGCTTTAGCTAGCTCACCTCCTGAACCTGAGTTCCCTGATCTTTCTGAGTTGCAAGAAGAAATCATAAAAGCTGTCCCTCTGTTTCTCTGGTCCCAGCATGCTAATGAAGTAGGACAATTCCATACTGCCCAGCCTGTAAAAATTAGGTTAAACCCAGCTAAGCCTTTACCCAAAGTTGCTCAATACCCTTTACGTCCAGAAGCTGAAGAAGGGATACGCCCTGTTATAACTGCCCTTTTAAAGCAAGGTATCATTGTCCCAACTAAGAGCCCTTGTAATACGCCTATTCTTCCTGTAAAAAAAACCTAGAAAGAATACCTATCGCTTTGTACAAGACCTCCGTGCAGTAAATTCTGCAGTTTTACCTACTTTTCCTGTTGTACCAAATCCAGCTACTATCTTGGCCTGTATTCCCCCTAAAGCTTGTTATTTTACTATTGTTGACTTGTGTTCTGCATTTTTTTCTATTCCGATACACCCTGATAGCCAGTTTCTCTTTGCATTTACCTATCAAGGACTTCAGTATACCTAGACATGATTGTTCCAGGGTTATATTGAATCCCCTTTTCTCTTTTCTCAAATTTTGAAAAAAAAGATTTAGATGACATAATATTTAAAGAAAATTCTGTGCTTGTGCAATATGTTGATGATTTGCTCTTGGCATCTACCTCCTTAAAGCCTGTAAAAACAAAGAAGGCAGCACATCCCCCACATTTGTAAATTTACAATTAGATTTTATTCAAATGCAGAAATGTTGTTCTTATGAATATGTTCTTGTTATTGTATGTATGTTTTCTGGATGGGTGGAAGCCTACCCATGTGCAAAAGCTGACACCATAACTGTAAGCAAAAAGTTGCTCAGAGACTTTATTCCAAGGTTTGGTATTCCTTTATGCCTAAACTCCGATAGAGGAACTCATTTTACTGGACAGATAATGAAAGAAGTCTGCAAAGTCCTGCAGATCCAACAGAACTTCATTGCCCGTACCATCCACAGGCCTCGGGTCAAGTAGAACGCCAAAATGGCATTCTGAAAAATAAACTGGCCAAAATTTGTGCTGAGACTCACCTAAAATGGCCAGATGCACTTCCCATAGCCCTTATGAGTATGAGATCTACTGCCAACCGAAAGACTGGGCTCAGCCCACATGAAAGGCTAATGGGAAGACCAGTGAGGCTCCCCGCCTCGCCACCTGTTGCCTCCCACTTTTGTGATATACATTCACTTGATGATACCATTCTAGACTGTTGTAAAGCACTAATGAAGTGTGTTAAGGCTTTTCATTCACAAGTACAGGCAGCTCTCCCCAAAGAACCAGGTGAGCCGTGCCATTGTATCCTGCCTGGAGATTGGGTCCAAGTAAAAGTCCATCAACGAAAGTCATCGCTGGAACCTCGCTGGAAAGGCCCATTCCAGGTACTCCTGACCACCAACACTGCAATAAAGTGTCAAGAACTCCAGACATGGAGGTTAGATGAACATCTTGGAGGTTAGATGAACATCTTGCTGGGGTCATTTGACCCAGTATTCTTTCCTGCCATAGCAGGGGGTCGGACTCGATGATGATCTGCTCAGGTCCCTTCCAACCCTAGAAACTATGAAACTATGAAACATGGATCCATGCTTCACACAGTAAGAAAACATCAGCCCCATTAGACCTAGAGTCTCCTCCATATCAATCTTGTAATCAGCCTCCACAGACTGGTAGTGAGCCTAGTGCCTGCCAGCAGGAGAGCTCAAGACCAGTAGTGAGCCAAGTGCCTACTGGCGAAGAGGATTTGCCACTGCATAGCAAAGAGGATGTGCCCCAACGACACCACTATGCCCTTCGGGACAGGAAAAAGGCCTCTACCTAGTTCCTGGTTCCCGAGGTGGAGTTGGTTAGTCGTGATTTGGATAGTTCTCAGTATTTCTTTTGGGGCCATCTTATATGAACTTGACTCATCAGTTATAAGAAACTCTGTAAACCAAACTACACTTCTGCACCGACAAAGAAGATCACTTCATGAAAATGTGTTTTTGTCTTTAGTTAATCAAATTGGAATAGATTTAAATGTCTCTCATTGTTGGATATGTAGTCATGTCCCTATCTATTCTACTGGAGGAATACCCATGATACCGGTACCCTTGAATGCAACTCAGATGTTAGCCCCTTCCTATTCAAATTTTCATGGGAACAAAACCTGGCAGAATGTAAGTTGCAACCGGTCTGAATATGTACGATTAGCGTGTGCCACCCCTGGAAAGTTCTGTTGGACCTGTAATGGATCTCGTGTTGCAGTAGGAGTCAGTAAGGGTGAGGTAGAATTTAAAATAAATGGTGCTTGGTTTTCTAATAATTCCTGGATATCTAACTACTCCCCTGCAGGTCAATTTTCAGGCTATTATTCGCAATGGATGATGTCCCCACGCTGTAATACAGGTGGATATACTGCATTAGCTGGTCACTATTTTGTATGTGGAGATAAGGCCTACAAAAATCTTCCCTCTGGTTGGAGAGGAACATGCTATGTCTCCGTAGCGTATCCTGCTTTTACTATGAGATCTCATAAAGGGAGAATTCGTAGTGTTCGTGGAATTACAGAAAATCAAAGATTTTGAGGTATAATGTTCCGCAGCTATGGCGCAGGCTTAGCTATGTCCAAGATAAAGAAAGTTGCAGCATCTCTGGAAAAGATTGCTAATGCTACTGCTGATAGTTTTGATAAAATAAATACAGAAATAAAGGAAATAAGGCAAATGACATTGCAAAACCGACTTGCATTACATTATATACTAGCCAGCAAAGAAGGAGTCTATGCTTTAATAGGTAAAGAATGCTGTACTTATATTCCCAATAATTCAAAAGAAATCCAGGATTTAAGTAAACATATTTGAAAAGAAGCAGCTAAATTGCATAAGTCAAATAACTGGAATTTGAATTCTTGGTTTAGCTCTATTTTTAGTTCCTTAGGCTCTACTGTCATTCATAGTTTGCTGATATTGTTTGTTGTTTTTATTGGAGTATACCTAGTGTTTATGATAATACAATGTTGCATAAGCCATGCTGCTAAACCAATGAAGAATAAACCAGCAACCAGAAATGAGGTATATAATTTGTATGCTGAAATAGCAGAAAGTAAAGAGAAAGAAAAACTAGAAGTTGAAAGGCTAATGGCTATAAATATCTAACTTGTAAAAAAAAAAAACAAAAATTAGGGAATGTAGAAGTAATTGGCTTACTTGACTAGAAAAAAACAGACAAAGACCGGAAGTACTGACACTGCTTAATTCATATGTCCTGAGATAAGGAATCTGCATTCCTGCATTCCTTGGGTTCTCTTAATATCTTGCCCTGTATGCCCTGGGATAGCCCTATGCATAAATAATTGTTTAAGTAAACGACCTAAGTTTCTGTGTAATTTACTATTGTTTTGTTTCTCCAAAGTGTTTCCTTTTATCTCTTTCTCTGTCTTTAGTATAAATACGCTTGTAACCTTAGAGAGCCTGAGAAATCCTTTGAAACAGACACGGGTGATTCCCCTCGCTCTATGGCATTCTCCCTGTGATCACAGTACAGCCTTAAATAAAGAAAAGCTGGCTGTCAGTCCTGAAGTTTGATTTCTTCCACAATAGATAGATGTTATAGGGATGTCCTTAAGACAAATTATGAATACATTCAATGTTATTCTCACTTGTGCTGGTACACACTTCCTCAATTCACAGATCAGAAATAGCAAAAATCACACTACCACACTGCCCGTGTCTTAGTCCTATGCTGGGCAGCCAGCCCCAACCTGCAGCGTGTCTGAGTTCCTTTCCTGAGAGCAGCCCCCGGACTCTGCCTCTGTTCAGCGTCACCGTGGTGCCTCCAGCCTAGGTCTCTGCACAGATCCCCCTGCATGTGAGCCCTGCCCTCAACCATGCCTGCAGCCCTCGCAGCTCTGGGTCCTGTGCAGTCTCTCCCAGGAGGCTCTTCCACCCGGCAGCTTGGTCCTTAGCGCGCCAGGTGAACAGTACTGGGCCCAGGCCAGGTGTCAGGATCATGTGCGTGGTTTTTTTGTTTGGATGGTCCCTAGTGCACGGCGGGTTTGGGGGTGGGTTATTTTCTGGTGGATAACAGAGGGGCTGGGGTTGGACAATGAATTGCACTCTGCATTCTGGATGGCTCTGCAACGATCCCTTTCCTGAGAGCTCGGGCTCTTTCTTAATGCTGAGGGTGGGTGTGGAGAAAGTTTAAGCCAGAGAGCTGGAGTGTGCATGTGCCTGTAGGAGAGCCAGCCAGCCAGACTGCCTGAGCCCAGTTCTTCCCTAGGTCTCTGACTATGACTTTAATTATTAGTAGAGTGTGTTATGCCTCACTTCTGCCCTCCTTGCAATTGGTATTTCACCCCTCACTCATGGAGTCCATATCCTTGTGGCCATGGCTGACACTGGGTCCCATCATACAAGGAGACTGGACTCCATCAGCGCCCTGTGACACAGCACTAGGGAGGGAAACAAGAATGCTAGGGGTTGCCATATCAAATAAGGAAGCCTCTTGCATCACATACAATGATTATATATCTATTTCCTTCCTCTATTCACTTCTCATTCCTGCTGAGTCCTGCATAAGTGATGAGAAGGGCTTGGAGGCAGTGTGAGGCTGAAGTCGGTCCTGGGACTTCATGGTGACAGCCATGTGGGTGTCATCTCTGGCCACGCTCCTGGCTCTTCCACCCCTCCTGTGTGCACAGGAACCAGCACCATCCAGTCCCAGCAGCCAGGAAGGAGCCAAGAGTCCAGGTAGGACCCAGTTTGCTGTTCCCCTGGGAGCTGGCTCCTGGGTTTGCCACCGGTCTGGGTGCAGCGGTCCCAGGAGGAGGCTGCTCTCCAGTCCATGCCAGAGCCTGAGGGGCTCGGGCACCAGGCAGAGAACCCGGGGGGGGCAGGGGGCTGGACTTCCTCGAGAAGCCGCAGGATTGCCAGGGCCGTGTGTTCTTCTGGGGACCAGGATGCGCAGACACACACAGGACAAACCCCATGAGCATCTACAGCTCAGCCTCCGACTGCAGATGGCCCCTTGGCCCATCCCGGCTACCTGTTGGCAGCAGCGGGTACAGGTCTGAGCCAGCATCCCCGCCCTGCCCAGGCCCTAAGCTGAGCCAAAGGCCGAAGCCCGTGCATCATGGGGATGTTGACTCCCTGTTCTTGCAGTCTCGTGGCAGCTTATGGCTGTGAGGGCAAGCCAATCCAATTATACCCCGAGCATCAGGCTCCTGTGCTCCTAAATCTGCCCAGGCAGGGGCCAACCCAGCCCCTTCTCCAAGCCCTGTGGGGAAGGCAATGCCCCAGCTCCCATGGGCACAGGGGACAGAACAGACGCTGCTCTGTGGAGCCCGGGCTTGGGGTAGAAGTGTCCATGGCTTGCCTTCAGCAGCCCTGCACATCCTTGAGGGTGTCAACAGATGGATGTTCCTCGACCTTTCCTTGGCTCTCTCCCGTGCGTGGAACACACCTTGCAGCAGCATGGCCCTGCCAGGCCTCTTCCCCATTCCCCCTGGTCTGGGGCTCTCAGTATCTCTGGTCAGTGGATCAGGGCACTGTGCAGCTGGGCTGCTGCATTGGGTCAGGAACAGGGCAGACAAGGATATGTCTGGATGAGATGGATCCTGCCTTGAGCAGGGAATGGATGGGATGCGACTTTGGGAGCGCCCTGCCAGCCCAGCTGCTCTACCACGCTCTGCTTGTCCAGCACAGCCCCTGTTCCCACCCTTGTTCAGCCTGTTCCACTTTCATTTCACCTTCCTGCAAGAGGGTTCGGGTTCCCTGTGGGGGTTGCTAAAATACCATTTGCAATTCAAGCTAGTTGTTAGGCAAAACGAGGCAGGAGCTGGTGTGAAACTGCTCCCCTGGACATGCCTTGTTGGTGCATGCTAGGGTAAGTACCTGGGTAATGCAACACTTTGCATGTCCCTACACTGAACCTCATCTGGTTCCCTTCTGACCAACATTTTTTAGAAGATTATTCTGGTGCATGTCCACAAGGGGCCGGGGGGAGGTCATGCTTAAGGGCAACCAACACGGGTTCATCAGTGGCAGGTCCTGTCAGACCAACCTGGTGGCCTTCTACGATGAGATCACCAAATCCTTAGATGCAGGGGTAGCAGTGGACATCGTCTTCCTGGACTTTCAGAAGGATTTGACACTGTCTCTCACCCTGTTCTCATTAAGAAACTGGGGGGCTGTGGTGTCAACACCCACACAGTCAGACGTGTCGCCAACTGGCTGGAGGGCTGCACCCAGAGAGCGGTGGTGGATGGGTCATGTTCGACCTGGAGGGACGTGGGCAGTGGGGTCCCCCAGGGCTCGGTCCTCGGGCCTGCACTGTTCAACATCTTCATCAGTGACTTGGACGATGGGGTAAAACCTAGACAGGTTACAGGGGTGGGCGGACGAGAATAGGATGGGATTCGACACTGACAAGTCCAAAGTGATGCACCTGGGGAAGAACACCCAGCACCATACCTACAGGTTGGGGAACTCCCCTCTTGTCAGCACAGAGGCAGAAAAGGATCTTGGAGTCAGGCAGGCCAACTGCACCTTGCCGTGCATCCACAGATGCATCTCGAGCAGGGCCAGGCAGGTGATCCTCCCCCTCTATGCGGCACTGGTCAGGCTGCAGCTGGAGTACTGCGTCCAGTTCTGGGTGCCGCAAGTCAGGAGAGACGTGGACAACATGGGGAGGGTCCAGAGGAGGCCACCCACATGGTCACGGGGCAGCAGGGCAGGCCCTACGAGGAGAGGCGATGGGACCTGAACCTGTTCAGCCTCCACAAGAGAAGGCTGAGGGGGATTTAGTGGCCTGTTATAAACTAGTCAGGGGGGACCAGCAGCCATTGGGGGAGTCCCTGTCCCCTGAGCATGACCAGGAGTGACCAGGAATAATGGTCACAAGCTGGCAGAGGTTAGGTTTAGGTTAGATATCAGGAGGTGCGACTTCACGGTCAGGGCGGCTAGGGTCTGGAACCAGCTTCCAAGGGAAGTGGTGCAGGCTCCTACCCTGGGGGGCTTGAAGAGGAGGTTAGATGAACACCTTGCTGGCGTCGTTTGACCCCAGTACTCTTTCCTGCCATGGCAGGGGGTCGGACTAGATGATCTTCTCAGGTCCCTTCCGACCATAGAAACTATGAAACTATGAAACGTGCCAGTTTTGAGCGGGGATTTGGACTAGATGTGATCTCTTGAGTTCCCTTCCAGCCCTAGTTTTCTATGATTTTTCCAAGTCCCATCAGTGAGCTGTGTGGCAGAAAGCCACCTTGGTTTCTCCCCAAAATCTCTGCCTTGTGACAATGTGATTAAATCTCTGTGCTGTGACCATTTGAGTAGGATGGGTCCAGCAGAGGAGACACACCTTTACACTATCCCTTCAGGTAACCTGAGCTGGCTCCAGTCCTGAGGGAGGGGGGAACCTGCTCCCTCTGCTAGGGGATTGGTATCAGCTACCTGGGGGAGGGGCACCTACCTGGTGGGCTGGAGTCTGCCCGGCAGCTAGTGATGCATTTCAAATTGGTTGGCTGACAGCCAACCGGAGCTGGCCTCCACTGGCCCAGGTGAATGAGGTCACAGGGGCTATATGTTAGGACTGCCCAGGAGGAGGGGGCAGCATCCATGTGGGGGACTCAGAGGAGCTTTACCATCTCAGACTGGCTTTCTTCCCCCAAAACTCACGAGCTAGAAATGGCCTGCCTCCAGAGGGAAACTTCACCGGCCTTTGGATGACACTTGTGAGTGAGCTACTCCAGATCTGGGTAGATATCTAGCTGGCAGTAACACAGATGCGTGATCAAAAGGCTACCTCAGCCACACTGTTTGCTCTTTAGGATTTCTAGGATATTGCTCAATCTTGTACCCTATTTTCACCCTACCCCTGTAATCAATAACTTTCTCCTTTGTGACCAGTGTAGGAGACTTATTGAGGGGTGGGTCTAAATTATGCCTAAGAGACCCCTTAGATCTGTGGAGTTTTGGCCCACCCAGTAAACTGCGCATCACCATCTATGTTATGGAGTGGTTGAATCCGTGTGTTTGTAATGATTTAAAGGGCTCCCAACCCCCTGTCTGTATAGTTTTTAACTCCTTGAGCAGGGACCTTGAAGCCACCCATGCTGATAAACCAGGGAACAGCAAAATATGGCCTGTGGGCCAGGTCTGGCCCACCAGGCTATTCCATACAGTTCGTGGGCACCAACAAACTAATTGTACCCTGCCCAGCCTGCATGCCTCATTCCCACCCTTGTGCGAGGAAGGCCTGAGCCCGGGCAGCACACAGCTTCCACGGGGACCTGCTTGGCTTCCCCAGTATCCAGTGGCACCTCCACGTCTCCCTGCTGTAGTGCTTGCTCTGGGCAGCAGGTAGGGAAGTAGTGGGGGTGGGGGTGGGGGAGCTGCGGTGGAGGCAAGGAGTTGGAGCTGGTTGGAGGAAGGGAGCAACATTTTTTTAAATAAAATTAAAACATGTTATAACAGGTTTTTGACTTTTAGTGTATGATTTATTTTTTTCTGGTTCAGATGGCAATTCCTTACTCCCAAAAGGAGTATTTCCAGGGGGCAAGGGGAGGGACTTGTGCTGGCAAAGGTCAGGTGTTAGGAGTGGGACTTTCGGCCCCAAGATGGCAACTGGTGGCAGGGCACCTTTCTAGAGGTGTGGCTACCCTTGCGGCCCTCAATAGTTCACCAAAACTCATTAAGCGGCCCCCCGGATGAAATTATTGCCCATCCCTGCTGTAAAGCAACTCATACTATTGGTTCCATGTAGATTCATGCTAATGATGATGCTATGTGGACATTGGTGTCAGAAGCGGACTGGCCAAGTTCGCCGATGACACCAAACTCTGGGGTAAAGCATCCACACCTGAGGACAGGAGGGGGATCCAGACAGATCTGGACAGACTCATGAAATGGGCGGATGAGAACCTGATGATGTTCAACACCAAAAAATGCAAAGTTCTCCACCTTGGGAGGAAAAACCTGCACCATGCTTATAGGCTCGGTAGTGCTACGCTGATTAGCACTACAGATGAAAGGGACTTGGGGGTCATGATTGACCACGAGATGAACATGAGCCTGCAATGCAATGCTGCAGCTAGTAAAGCAAGCAAAACACTGGCTTGCATCCATAGATGCTTCTCCAGCAGATCCCAGGACGTCATTCTCCCGTCGTACTCGGCCTTGGTGAGGCCGCAGCTGGAGTACTGCGTCTAGTTTTGGGCGCCACAATTCAAAAGGGATGTGGAGAAGCTTGAGAGGGTGCAGAGGAGAGCCACACGCATGACCAGAGGTCAGGAAAACAGACCTTACAATGACAGGCTGAGAGCCATGGTGCTCTTCAGCCTGGAAAAGCTCAGGTTCAGGGTGATCTGGTGGCCACCTATAAGTTTCTCAGGGGTGACCACCAGGATCTGGGGGAACGTTTGTTCACCAGGGCGCCCCAAAGTATGACAAGATTGAATGGTCACAAACTCCGCCATAAACTATTCAGTAAGAACTGCTTCACTGTCCGAGCCCCCAGTGTGTGGAACAGACTGCCGCCGGAGGCAGTTCAAGCACCCACTTTGAACATCTTCAGAACACATGTGGATGCTTATCTTGCTGGGGTCGTATGATCCCTGCTGACTTCCTGCCCCTGGGGAAGGGGGCTGGACTCAATGATCCTCCGGGATGTCCCTTCCAGGCCAAATGTCTATGAAATATTATGAAATCTATGAAATATGCCCATTCAGAATTGAAATGGGGGCAGTGAAGGATCAACCTGATATAGAGCTCCCATGAGGAACCTGGTGAGTGTGGTGGGCCAGTAGGGGGCGCTTCTGGGTTCAGCTGTCCACTCCCTGCGCCTGACCAACTTCCAGGGTCCAAGTGCCTCCCTAGGGGCGCCTTATGTCTGGCCCACCCCCTTCCTGGAGCACACTCACTAGCCAGCGGGTAACATAGCACCACCGCCCCGAGAAGGGACTGTCTCGGCCCTGTGTCCTCGGGGAAACACAGGCCTAAAGTCCTACGGGTACTGGACCAAGTACAGGCACTTGGGGCACTTCCCCAAGCTGGGGGCCAAAAATGAAAGTCTTCCTTAGTCCGCAGACCTAAGGGGCCTCTTAGGCATAATTTAGACCCACCCCGCAATAAGTCTCCCACACCAGACAAAAAGGAGAACTTCATTGATTACAAGGGGTAGGGTAAACTAGGGTACAGGGTTGAGCAATATCTTAGGAATCCTAAAGAGGAAACAGAGTGGCTGAGGTAGCCTTTTGATCACGCATCTGAGTTACTGCCAGCTAGATGTCTACCCAGATCTCGAGTAGCTCACTCACAAGTGTCATCCAAAGGCGGATGAAGTTTCCCTCTAGAGGCAGGTCGTTCCTAGCTCATGGGTTTTGGGGCAGAGAGCCAGTTTCAGATGGTAAAGCTCCTCTGAGTCCCCCGCATGGCTGCTGCCCCCTCCTCCTGGGCAGTCCTAACTTGTATAGCCCCTGCGACCTCGTTCCCCTGGTCCAGTGCAGGTCAGCTCCAGCTGGCTGTCCGCCAACCAATTTGAAATACATCACCTGTTACCGGGCAGATTTCAGCTCCCCAGGTAGATGCCCCTCACCCAGGTAGCTGATGCCAGTCCCGTAGGCAGAGGGAGCAGGTTTCCCCCTCCCTCAGGACTGCAGCCAGCTCAGGTTACCTAAAGAGACAGCATAAGGTGTGTCTCCTCTGCTGAGCCCATCCTAATCAAATGTCCACAGCACAGGGAGATGTAAACTTCCAAAGACCTGGCAGGCCAGACCAGCGTCTCCCGAGAGGCAGTTTTACAGCAGGGGGGAATCAGTGGTCCTGAGCTGCCCTGAGGGCTATAGGCCGCGGCCCTCTGAGATCAGCTGCATTGAAAACGGGACCCAGAGTATGTGGAGTGAGACTCCCAGCTGCCAGGGTAAGTGCAAGACGCTCCAGGCTGCGGTGATCACGGGGCCTGTCCTGGCGGCCGGAGTCTCGGCGATGCTGGGGTACCGCGACCCAGGACGGATCCTCACCCCCAGCCGCGGGCTCGCTGCGGCCCCCCGGCCTCTCCTGGGGGCCAGTGGCCCCGTGTGAACACCACAGTCCTGCACACTTTGGGGCTGATGGTGCCTGGCCAGCCCCGTTTGTCATAGATTTCATAGACATCAGGGCTGGAAGGGACTTCGGGAGTTCATCGAGTGCAGGCCCCCGCCCAAAGGGCAGGAAGTCAACAGGATCATAGGATCCCAGCAAGATAAGCATCCAAGTGTGTCTTGAAGGTGTTCAGTGTAGATGCGTGAACCACCTCCGATGGCAGGCTGTTCCTGACTTTGGGGGCTCAGACAGTAAAGAAATTCTTCCGTATGTCCAGCCTGAAATGGTCTGGCGGTAGTTTGTGACTGTTCGACCTCATCATCCCTTGGGGCGCTCCGGTGAACAGACGTTCCCCCAGATCCTGGTGGTCACCCCTCATAAACTTATAGGTGGCCATCAGATCACCCCTGAGCCTGCGCTTTTCCAGGCTAAAGAGTCCCATGGCTCTCAGCCTGTCATCGTAAGGTCTGTTTTCCTGACCTCTGATCATGCGCGTGGCTCTCCTCTGGACTCTCTCAAGCTTCTCCACATCCTTTTTGAATTGTGCAGCCCAAAACTGGACGCAGTACTCCAGCTGCGGCCTCACCAAGGCCGAGGACAAGGGGAGAATGACGTCCCAGGATTTGCTCGAGAAGCATCTATGGATGCACGCCAGCGTTTTGGTCACTTTACTAGCCGCAGCATCGCATTGCTCAAGATGCTCATGTTCATCTTGAGGTCAGTGATGACCCCCAGGTCCCTTTCAATGATGACCCCAACTCTCTTTCTTCAGTAGCGCTGCCCAGCGTAGCACTGCTGAGCCTACAAGGATGCTGCCGGTTTGTCCTCCCAAGGTGGAGAACCTGGCATTTTTCAGTGTTCACTTGTCCTTGGGGCCAACCAGGAAAGGCAGGGCCCAGGCCTCGCTGCCCCCAGCTACCGCACCCTCCACGCTGGGTTCAGTGAGGCTGCCCATCCCGGGGGCTCTCAGCTCGTTCCCCAGGAGTCGACTCCCCGTGGATGTGAGGGTTTCTCTGAGGCTCCCTGCATGCCCGCACGTGCCTGAGGAGCTGCCCCATATCCCCTCTCCTTCCCTTGCCTGCGGGCAGAGCTCTGGCCTTGCCCACCTGCGGCTGGGCTGGACCTGCTGGACGATGCTGTGCTGACTCCATGGGAAGGATGTTACTCAGAGGCACGAAAGCCCTGGGGCAGCTGCTGACACCCAACTCGAACCAGCTGTTACCCCCGAGTCCCTGCAGGACCCTGAGCAGACCCCGCTCTGCATGCACCGCTACCCCCATCCCTGGGGCTGCCTTTGGTACCCAGCACCCCCGCCTGTCCCATGAAGCCCCTGGCTGCCTGCGTGGACTCAGGCTGCCTCTAGCCCCGGGCATGGGGCAGCTGTCCCGAGCCCGGTCCACGTCCCCTGGACCCCGCTGCCTTCTGGGATGGATTGTGGCACTGGGGGCTGGAGGGATGAAGGCTGTAGTTGCTGGCCATCCTCTTCCCCAATGGATGAGGAGCTTGGTCCCTTCAGTAAGGCTGTTGTAACCCATGGAGTAGGTGCCCTCGGCCCCAGCAGCTCAGCCCGGGGAGGCGGGTGTCCTTAGGGAGCTGTGTTGCTCAGAGGGGATCTTCCCCCTTTCCTTCCAGGGTTTTGTACGAGAGGTGGGAACTGGCCCCCGTCTGTCTCTGCTGCCTCCTCGCCGGCAGAGTTCGCAGTGGGCGAGCAGGTGCTGGTGACCTGTCTCCAAGATCAGTTTGAGGAGGGCTCATTCCCGATGACGTGCGTGGAGCAGGACGGGCGTGTGCAGTGGGACACGAGCCACGTGAACTGCACGGGTGAGTTCTGTGCACAGAGGATGCCGGGGGGCTCCTGCGGGATAGGGGTGTTAGAAATACACTCGGCAGATTGAAGAAAGAGAGCAATGCCACTGTACAGAGGAAGACCCCTGCCTGCCCCCGTGCAGTGGTGGTCTTAGCCTGAGCGTGGGGGCAAGGCCCTCTCACCAGGCCCCTGCGGGGTCGGTCCCACAGGAGCATCGGCACAGCCCAGCCCCAGCCCCAGCCCGGGCTGCAGCAGCACCCAGCGCTGCTGAGGACAGTGAACCACACAGATGTGGGAGCAGGACGGGGAAAAGTTCCTCCCCAGCCCCGTGTGGCAACCTGCAAAGTGCAGAGGTCTGGGAAACGCTCCTGGCTGAGCAAAGGCATCGCTGCACCGAGATTGCCCCTGGGCAATGCTTGTGCAGCCTCTTGAACACCTGCAGAGATGGAGAGCCCCCAGCTTCCCTGACATCCGTTCCCTGCTCCCTGCTCTCATGGTGAAGAAGCCTTTCCTCACATCCAACCTAAACTGGCTGGGCCGCAGCTTCAAGCCATTGATTCATAGATTCATAGATTCATAGATGCTAGGGTCGGAAGGGACCTCAATAGATCATCGAGTCCGACCCCCTGCATAAGCAGGAAAGAGTGCTGGGCCTACATTACCCCAGCTAGATACACATCCAACCTTCGCTTGAAGACCCCCAGGGTAGGGGAGAGCACCACCTCCCTTGGGAGCCCGTTCCAGACCTTGGCCACTCGAACTGTGAAGAAGTTCCTCCTAATATCCAATCTAAATCTGCTCTCCTCTAGCTTGTGGCCATTATTTCTTGTAACCCCCGGGGGCGCCTTGGTGAATAAATACTCACCAATTCCCTTCTGTGCCCCCCTGACGAACTTATAGGCAGCCACCAGGTCGCCTCTCAACCTTCTCTTGCGGAGGCTGAAAAGGTCCAGTTTCTCTAATCTCTCCTCATAGGGCTTGGCCTGCAGGCCCTTAACCATACGAGTGGCCCTTCTCTGGACCCTCTCCAGGTTATCCACATCCTTCATGAAGTGTGGTGCCCAGAACTGCACGCAGTACTAGAGCTGCGGTCTGACCAGCGCCCGATAGAGGGGAAGCATCACCTCCTTGGACCTATTTGTCATGCACCTGCTGATGCACGATAAAGTGCCATTGGCTTTTCTGATGGTTTCGTCACACTGCCGACTCATGTTCATCTTGGAGTCCACTAGGACTCCAAGATCCCTTTCCACTTCCGTGCCACCCAGCAGGTCATTTCCTAGGCTGTAGGTGTGCTGGACATTTTTCTTCCCTAGATGCAGCACTTTGCATTTCTCCTTGGTGAACTGCATTCTGTTGTTTTCTGCCCACTTGTCTAACCTGTCCAGGTCTGCTTGCAGCTGCTCCCTGCCCTCCGGCGTGTCCACTTCGCCCCATAGCTTAGTGTCATCTGCAAACTTGGACAGAGTACATTTCACCCCCTCGTCCAAGTCGCTGATGAAGACATTAAAGAGTATCGGTCCAAGCACCGAGCCCTGCGGGACCCCACTGCCCACACCCCTCCAGGTCGAAACCGACCCATCCACCACGACTCTCTGGGTGCGCCCCTCCAGCCAATTCTCCACCCACCGGACTGTGCAGTCATCCAAGTCACAGCCCCTTAACTTGTTCACCAGTATGGGTTGGGATACCGTATCAAAGGCCTTCCTGAAGTCCAAGTATACGACATCCACCCCTCCTCCTGCGTCGAGGCGTTTTGTAACCTGGTCATAAAAAGAGACTAGATTGGTCAGGCACGATCTGCCTGCCACGAACCCATGCTGGTTTCCCCTCAGCATAATTTGTCCTGCCAGGCTCTCACAAATGTGAGCCTTGATAATTTTTTCAAAGACTTTGCCAAGGATGGAGGTGAGACTAACTGGCCTATAGTTGCCCGGGTCCTCCTTCCTCCCCTTCTTGAAAATGGGAACCACATTGGCCCTTTTCCAGTCCTCAGGGACTTGACCCGTGCACCACGAGCGTCCAAATATTCCCGCCAGTGGCTCTACAATGATGTCGGCCAGTCCCTTCAGTACCCTCGGATGGAGCTCATCCGGGCCTGCCGACTTAAAGGCATCCAGTTCTTCCAAGTGACCCTGCACCACCTCAGGGTCCACGCATGGCAGTCTGGTGCCTTGCTGCTGCCTCCCTACACTCCACTTCCTCCTCTGCAGCAAGAGAAAAAGGCTGCTTTCCCTCTTCTCTGCAGCAGCCCTTCCGGTATTTGAAGACTGCGGTCATGTCCCCTCTTTGGGTGCCGTTTCCACAAGCTGAACATGCCCAGCTCCTTCAGCCTCTTCTATGACTTGCTGTCCAGGGCCTTCAGCATCTGTGTTGCTGCCTCGGGCCCCTCTCTAACTCTCCGAGTCTCTTCAAAACTTGGAGTGCAGACCTGGACTCCGTATCCAGAGGAGGCCGAACCAGTGCAGGGCAGAGGCACCTCCCGTGTCTTGCACCTCCTGCTCCTACTGATGCCTCCCGAAACCGTACTCACACTTCATCGGTGTTTCAAGCCTTCCTGATTCTTCCCGGCTGTGCCCCAAGCCTCCTTGGTGAGGTCTGGCCTTGGTGGCCCCGGCTGTGCAGCCCACGCTCAGCCAGCCAATCTCCCCGAGCAGCTCTGCCGGGGAAGCCCGGGCTTGCAGGAAGGCCAGCAAGGCCGGCACAAGCCTCTCTCTGCCCCTGGTCCCAGCCTCTTCACACCACGTTCACGCCATGCTGCACCTGTACTTCCCTGCCTGCTTCCCCTCCCCTGCCTGCCCCTTCCTCTTCTTTCCAGGCAGCAAGCCCCCTCCCAAGTCAAGGGGACCCACCTGCGTGGCTGCACCCTCCCATCCTCCTCTCTTGCGGTACTGGGGCTGTCCCCTTCCACCGTCCGTGTCTGCATGAGCCCTTTGGGAGGGACCCTCCTCTCTCGGTGCAGACAGCACCTGGCGCAACAGGGCCACTCCCTGGCGGTGGGTGTCACATAGGCGGCACTGGAGATATTGAGGGCCACAATTTGGAGGGGCCAAATCCTTCTTTTAATTGGTCCTAAAGGAGGTGGAAAAAGGTAAACTAGCCTAAGGTGCCCAGTAATGCAGGGTAGGATGTCCAACGAGGGTTACTCCATGTATTAGGCAAACATCGCATGGTCAAATACTCCATGTATTTGGCCACGTGATTGCTGAACATGGGAATAACAGAGATTTATTATTAATGACAAAAGAAATAACTATAGGCTTTGACACAAATTTGGAACGAACACGATCAGCAAGATAATACAAGTTAATATGGGAGGAAAACAGCCAGCGATGGAGCCGGGCAGGAGCTCGTCTCGGCTCTGGTGCTGGAGCAGTCTGGCCACTCTCCTTGCAGGATCTTCTTAACCCCGGTGTCAGGGATTCCTGCGCTGGTGCCTGGATCGTCCCCATGCTGGTGCCACTGGTGTCCCAGCTGCGGGGAGCCTTTGCTGGGTGCTCACTGGTCTGGTTTTGGGTGGTCTGGCCACTCTCGTAGACCCCAGCCAGCCCTCCCGCATGCCCACCGCCCTCCCCCTCCTCAACTTTCCGGCACATGAGCATGCGGCCGGATCCATGCACACGCCACACATGCACTCCCACTGTCTCCCTGACAAACCCAGGCCTGGAGCGGTCCAGTCGCTCTCCTGCAACGTGCCAATGCACCCCGAGATGCCCCTATGCTGGTGTTTTATAGCTGTGGGCGCATGGTAACACCCCATCTTACGGCCCTCCAATCACACGCTCCACATCACAGTTGTCTTGACGACAGTCCTGCCGCTCATCACACCCCTGCCAATCACAGTTTTCCCACCAATTTTCCCACTGCCTCTGCACACGCTCGTGCCCTGCAACAGGGTCAGTGGTGCAAACGTTTATCTCTGCAGAGGGCTCGTGCAATAGCCCTGCCTGGCCTATGCACACCTGGGATGTTGCACCGATGGTACCGGGGCCATTGGGCCGAGAGCTGGGCATATATAGCAGCACACAGAGGGAACATCATCACCATCATCATCCCCCTTTGAAAGGCCCGTGTGTGCCGTGGGTGTGCACTGCTGGTGTGTGGAGCTCAGGGGTGCATGCTGGTTATTCTAGGCTGGGTGGCAGTGTGAGCTGGTGTGCACCGGGGGCAGTGCGGGGGGCAGAGGTGTATAAGTACTGCTACACATGTGTGTGGGGGGCCCCTCTACGTGTCTGTGGCAGAAAGCCACCTTGGTTTCTCCCCAAAATCTCTGCCCTGTGACAATGTGATTAGATGGGCCAGCACAGAGGAGTCACACCTCAGCCTGTCTCTTTAGGTGACCTGAGCTGGCTGCAGTCCCGAGGGAGGGGGGACCTGCTCCCTCTGCCCACGGGACTGGCATCAGCCACCTGGGTGAGGGGCATCTACCTGGGGAGCTGGAATCTGCCCAGTAACAGGTGATGTATTTCATATTGGCTGGCGGAGAGCCAACTGGGGCCGGTCTGCACTGGCCCAGGTGAATGAGGTCACAGGGGCTATATAGGTTAGCGGGGGGGAAGGAGGGTCTCCCTCTCTTCGGCCATGAGGTGAGGCAGCAGCCAAGCAGGGGAGACAGAGGAGCCTTGCCATCGGGACCGAGCTCTCTCTCACCCCAGACTCCAGAGGGGAAACTCAACCGGCCTCTGGAAGATGCTTGTGAGTGAGCTACTCGATCGGATTAGATATCTAGCTGGCAGTAACACGGATGCGTGATCAAAAGGCTACCGCAGCCACACTGTTTGCTCTTTAGGATTTCTAAGATATTGCTCAGTCCTGTACCCTAGTTTACCCTACCCCTTGTAACCAATAAAGTTCTCCTTTGTGACCGGTGTGGGAGACTTATTGAGGGGTGGGTCTAAATTATGCCTAAGAGACCCCTTAGGTCTGCGGACTAAGGGAGACTTGACTTTTGCACCCCTGACTTGGGGAAGTGCCCCAAGTGCCTGTACTGGGTCGAGTACCCGTCAGACTCTTAGGCCTGTGTTTCCCCGAGGTGTGTTTCCTTCTCGGGGTGGTGGGGGCGATGCTACCCCCAGACTAGCGAGTGTGCTCCGGGAGAGGGGTCGGCCGAGCATAAGGCGCCCCCGGGAGGCACTCGGAGCCGGGAAGGTGGTCGGGCGCAGGGAGGTGGGCGGCTCGACGCAGGAGCGCCTCCTACTGGCCCACCACAATGTCCATGTGCAGGGCCTGGCCTGCGGGATGCGGCTTGTCCTTCGACAGTGCTCCAAAACCAGGTTTTCTCCTAACAGAAAAGTGCCAGAAACCCACCGGAGACCCATATCTGCGCTTTGCCCCAGACAAGCGGTACTATGCCAGGGAGGAGCCGGTGACTCTGAGCTGCCCAGAGGGGCACGAGCCCTCACAGCCCACGATCCGATGCCTCTCGAATGGGAGCCACAGTGTGTGGAGCGAGGCGGCCACCTGCCAGAGTAAGTGCGGCCCCCCCAAACACCGTGGCCGCGGGTCCCAGTCGTGCAGCTCGGCGCTCGCTGACACCGTGCTGCCTCGGGGCCAGGGTGGAGTCTCGCCCCCATGGCTTGGGTGAGCCCGCAAGCCCTCTCTTGGGGACGGTTCTCCGTCCAGGATCCCAGGGACTCTCAGCCTGGAAATGGCTGCGTGCAGGCGGTGTCCGGAGGGGCAGTAGCACCCACATCTCCTGGAGCGTGGGGGGCGTGCATTGAGAAGCGTATGGGGTACCCCCAGGGAATGACACGTGTGAGGCACTGAAGTGCAGGGAGGGTGACAAAGGGCCTTGCCATTCAGCAGCCAGAGCCAGGACGTCAGCGTGAGCCCGGGCAGTGTGTTGCAGCCGTCTTGGATCTGTAGCGGCTGACGGGAATGGCACGCAGGGTCCGGCGGTGCTGGAGCCATTTCCCGTGACACTGTCCCCATGCTCCTTCTGCAGGAAAGTGCCAAGAGCCGGAGCCCGAGAGCCGAGGGGCTGAGTTCAGGCCAAAACAGTCATCCTACAAGCCAGGAGATGTGGTGACATGGAGCTGCCCCGAGGGCTACTGGCCCTCAGCGCCCCAGAGCGCCTGCACAAAGTGGGGCACCTGGAATGAGACTGTCCGGTGTGTCGGTGAGTTTGAGACCCCTCGAGTCACGGGGCTCCCAGGGGTCTGGGGTCCTGCATCGTGGCCCCTGCTGCACCTGGGCCTCCCTCCCACTCGCCTTTCTCCCCGCACAAGCCGTGGCGTCTGCGCTGACATCTCAGCCTCTGCTGTGGTTTGGGGGTGCCCTGGTTTGTGCCCCACGTCCAGGGCCCAGGCTCCCTCCACTGGGTAACACCGGGGCCAAGGAGCGTCAGGTGCCCGGGCCGGGAGCTGGCGGAGGGGCTGGGGGTGTGCACGGGGGCAGCCTGGGAGTGGCAGAGTAAGGGGAGAGCGGATGGGAGCAGGGGACTCATCTCTGGGGTCCCTGGGGTCTGGACTCTGGGCCTGGCTTGTGCCTGGGGGGGGAGGCAGAGCCCCGGGCTCAGCCCCTTCTCAGCTGAGAGCCCCTCGCTGGGCTGCCGTCCACCCCTCTCCTGCCCGCTCCCCTTCCAGCCCATGGCTCTTGTCCCCTCAGCTGCCCAGGGGCCCGGCTTCCTGGGAGGTGGGCAGCGTGCTGCTGGCCCTGCCCTGCCGCTGGTGGGTGGTCAGGCTGGTTTCGTCGTCGGTCGGGTCGGAAGGGACCTGAGCAGATCATTGAGTCCGACCCCCTGCCTTGGCAGGGAAAAGTACTGGGGTCAAACGACCCCGGCAAGGTGTTCGTCTAGCCCTCCTGGTCTGCTCTCCTGGTTGTGGACTGCAAAGATTATGGCCTTGCGTCCTGCTGCCTGAGTGGTGCGGGCAAAGGAGGTTCATAGATTCATAGATGTAGGGTCGGAAGGGACCTTGCAGGTCTTCTAGTGCGCCCCTCTACCATGGGCAAGAGAGAAAACTGGGCTCAAGTGACCCCAGCTAGGCCGGATGGGATGGTCACAGCCTGCCCCGTGGCTCCTGACTGCCCGGGAAGGGGGATGCGTGGGTCACAGGGGCGGTGACAAAGGCCCTTGCCATGCAGCAGCCAAAGTAGGACGTCTGTGTGAGACCGGGGCGGCTCTGTAGTGGCCGATGGGACCAGCACCCAGGGTCCAGCTGGGGCTGGAGACAATTCCCCGTCACGCCGCCCCTTGTTCCTTCTGCAGAAAAGTGCCGGGAGCCAGTCCCCAGGGACAGCCGGGCTGAGTTCACACCCAAACAGCCATCCTACAGCCCAGGAGACTGGGTGACATGGAGCTGCCCCGAGGGCTATCGGCCCTCACCGGCCAACAGCACGTGCCTGCGGTCCGGGAGCAGGAGCGTGTGGGGTGGGACCGCCTGGTGTGAGGGTGAGTTTGAGACTCCTCGAGTCACGGGGTCCCAGGGGCTCTGGTGTCCTGAGCTGTGGCCTCTGCTGTACCCGGTCCACCCTCCCACCCGCCTTTCTCCCCGCACAAGCCCTGGGCGTCTGCGCGGGCATCTCAGCCCCTGCCGTGGTTCGGGGCTGCTCTGGTCTGTGCCCCACAGCCGGGGCCTAGGCTCCCCGCACTGCATAATGCCAGGGCCAGGCGCAGTCAGGAGCTGGCAGAGGGGCTCAGGGTGCACATGGGGGGAGGCACAGGGCAGCCCAGGAGTGGCAGGTCAAGGGGCGAGCAGATCGGGGAAGGGGCCTCGCAGCGAGGGGCCCAGGGGTGTTGGTGTGCTGAGGGAAGGGGCCAAATTCAGCCCTGGTGCTGGCTGCTGCTGTCCTTCAACGGCAAACGGAGGGGCAGCTCCGGGGAGAGAGGGCAGGGAGCAGGCCGGGCGCTGGGGCAGGGGTCGTGGGGCTGAGGGCTGTTGTCACAAGGGAGCAGCTGCAGCGTGGTGTGGGTAGGTTGGAGGGCTGCACAGGGGCCCAGGACAAGCGGGGCCCACGTCGTGACACCCGGGAGGGTGCTGAGTTGTTAGGTGATGTGTGCTGGGGGGGGCAAAGGGCCTGGGGGTGCCCTACTGCTGTGGGGCATCCGGGGGGATGTGGGCTGAGGGGCTCTTAGGGAAGAGATGGCTGTGGGTGAGGGCACAGTCCAAGCAGGGGTGAGCATCCTCTCAGCTGAAGGGAGAGGGACTGGCAATGGGTGGTGCAGCTGGCACGGCCCTGGCGGGCAGCGAAGCGTCACTGGGGAGCTGTGTTGCTTAAACAGGATCTTTCCTTCCCTCCAGGGTTTTGTACGCTTAGTGGAAACCGGCTCCAGCTCATGTTTACAGGCTCCCTCCCGACCGAGCTCGCAGTCGGTAGGAGCGTCTGGGTGAGCTGTCGCCAGGAGCAGTTTGAGGGGAGCTCAGGCTATTTGCGGTGTGTGGAGAGAGCCGGGCGTCCCGAGTGGGACACGAGCCAAGTGAGGTGCATCGGTGAGTGCTGTGCGCAGACGGGTGAAGACGGGACCAGAGGGGGATGTGAGCCCGGGGCCGGAGCTCCCCACCGGAGCTGTGAGCAGGGGGAAGCCATTCACCCTCAGAGAGAGACGTGTGCTGAGGTGCAGCAGAGATTCCTGCTCTGACCCATGTCCCTGGGGCGTCGGGCCATTGCCAGGACCAGCCCCCATCCGGGTCCCCCGCTGCAGGGTGGGTATCTCCCTGCCTGACACACTCATGCCCTGGCTAAAGCCCCCTGTGTGGGGTCCGTCCACCCCAGGAGGCGTTCCTGGCCTGGCTGAGGTGGCTGATGAGGCCAGCGGGAAGGAGTGTTTCCCATTGCAGCCCTCTGCCCAAATCCTGCACCCTGTGTCTCTCGGGTGTTCCTGGGTCAGTGCCAGGCCCAGGCCCAGGCCCAGGCTCCTCCAGCAGTTTGGGGTCCCTGGTGCTTCCCCGGGTTCCTGGGTGTGAGCAGCCTGCTGTGGCGACTGGGCAGCCCCTGACGCCCCGGTGCCTTTGGCTGGATGGGTGGGGATCCGTGCAGGACCTGTCCCCGTGCACTGCTCCACCCCCAGGATAGCTGCTCCAGGTCAGGGGCTCTCGGAGCTCCTGGGAAGTCATCCCACAGCCCCAGACCCATCCCGGGCTGGCAGGACACGTTGCTCGCCAACACATGGGCCTTGTCTCTGCAGAGAAATGCCGCAGGCCCCACTGGGACCCAAGACTCCAGTTTGCACCGGACCAGCAGTTTTATAGGCAGCGTGACAACGTGAAGCTGAGCTGCCTTGATGGGTCTCCTCCATCGCTCCCTGAGATCTCCTGTGTTTGGCGATATCAGGATGGGAAGAACGGCTGGGCTGTGGGGGAAGGCTGGAGCAGATGGCGCCACATTGACGAGAACGTGATCTGTGCAGGTGGGTGAGGGAAGAGCTGCCCCTGCACTGTCGCGCTTGGCTCTCACTGCCGCAGGACCAGCTTGGGCTGCGGAGTCTGCAAGTCTCCCCGGCCAGCCAGGGCAGGGCCGTGTCCAGGGCTGGCTGCCAAGGGAGCCAGGAGGCCAAGGCCCTGCTGGGTGGGTTGTGGCAGCTGGCTCAGTTCCCCTGAGCCCCTCCAACTCCCCGTGGCCAGCTGAGTGGTGCAGGGCTGGTCTGTGGGCTGGGTCCCATGTGCAGGGCTGGTCTGCAGGCCTCATCCAGCCCAGGCTCAGTGCATGGGATCGATCCGTGGGACAGACGCCATGCACCAGATCCAGCCATGGAGCAACCCCACTGCCATGCGCTGCATCCAGTTGTGGCCCATCCTGGTGATGCATAAACTGCGGTTCGTTTCTCTGAAGGCCCGCAAAAATCACAGACACACACTCATCAGCCGGCATAAAAGGTTGTATTTGTTTGCAAACAAAGGTCAGAGCAGAGTCAGGTACTCAGATTACTCTGACAAAGCATTGGTATTTGCAAGTGGAATTTATCTTCTCTCTCCTGAGCACGTGTGCAGACACCGGAACTCTTACAGCTACTTCCGTTTCATACAAGCATACATGTAGTTACATCATTACATACATCGCATGTATCGTATAATTAGCTACTTAAGTATGCAGGGCGGAGAGGTAAATATGCATCAGCTAATTAAGCATGCCCAGAAACTACAACAGTTCGCCAAGAGTTCAAATCCCACCCCCGCCCGCTTTCAAGGACACAGATAATTGAATTCCAGCTTCTGTAATCAGCATGAGAAAGACTAGGGAGAAGCTGGGGGAGGTAAGAAACCTTGAGTAGCATTCCTTCCTATCAAGAGTGAGATGCAGGCTGTGCATTGCTAACAATATTCCATTTCTAGCACTGGGAACAGCCTGACCCTGTGCACCAGATCCAGCAGCAAAACAACCCCACACTTTTGTGTGATCCAGTGCATGGGACTGTGTCATCCAGCCCTTCATCTTCCGGAGAGAAATCATGTAATTGTTCTAAAGTCAGAGAATCAGATTCACAGACCTGCGTAAGAGCAAGCTGCACTACGTCTACCCAAGCTCTGTGCTCTACCCAAGCTCCCTTTGGTCTGTCCCAAATGGGCCTGTAAGATGGTTCCCCTGCACATTCTCCTGGGTGCATTTCGTCAGGCCCTACTGACTTGAGTCATCATAAAAACAGAGGAGCTTGTGGCAGAAAGCCACCTTGGTTTCTCCCCAAATTCTCTGCCCTGTGACAATGAGATTGGGATGGGCCCAGCACAGAGGAGTCACACCTCAGCCTGTCTCTTTAGGTAACCTGAGCTGGCTGCAGTCCTGAGGGAGGGGGGAAACCTGCTCCCTCTGCCCACGGGACTGGCATCAGCCACCTGGGTGAGGGGCATCTACCTGGGGGGCTGGAATCTGCCCGGTAACAGGTGATGTATTTCAAATTGGTTGGCTGACAGCCAACTGGGGCTGGCCTCCACCGGCCCAGGTGAGTGAGGTCACGGGGGCTATACAAGTTAGGATGGGCGAGGAGGCGGCCTCTTCGGCCATGAGGTGAGGCTGGAGCCATGAGGGGGGGACTTAGAGGAGCATAAGCATCTGAAAGGGCCCTCTCCCCCAAAAACTCATGAACCAGGAACAGCCGGACGCTAGAAAGGATCTCACCAGCCTCTGGATGAAGTGTGTGAGTAAGCTGCTTGAGATCTGATTAGACATCTAGCTGGCAGTAACTCAGATGCGTGATCAAAAGGCTACCTCAGCCACACTGTTTGCTCTTTAGGATTTCTAGGATATTGCTCAATATTTTACCCTATTTTCACCCTACCCCTGTAACCAAAAAAGTGCTCCTTTGTGACTGGTGTGGGAGACTTATTGAGGGGTGGGTCTAAATTATGCCTAAGAGACCCCTTAGGTCTGAGGACTAAGGGAGACTTTACTTTTTGCCCCCGGACTTGGGGAAGTGCCCCAAGTGCCTGTACTGGGTTGAGTACCCGCAGGACATTAGGCCTGTGTTTCCCCTAGGGCACAGGGCCGGGAGTGAGTTCATTCTTGGGGTGGTGGCAGCGACATTACCCCCAGGCTAGCGTATGTGCTCCAGGAAGGGGTCGGGCCAGACATAAGGCGACCCAGGGAGAAATTCGGAGCCGGGCAGGTGGTCGGGCGCAGGGAGGTGGGCGGCTCAATGCAGGAGCGCCCCCTACTGGCCCGCCACAGAGCTGCCAGGTCCTGGGTCAGACCCTGGTGCATCTCGCCCATCTCCTGTGTCACATAGATTTCATAGACATCAGGGCTGGAAGGGACCTCGGGAGATCATCGAGTCCAGCCCCGCTCCCAAAGGGCAGGAAGTCAGCTGGGGTCATAGGATCCCAGCAAGATAAGCATCCAATTTACTCTTGAAGGTGTTCAATGTAGGTGCTTGAACCACCTCCGCTGGCAGACTGTTCCAGACCTTGGGGGCTCAGACAGGAAAGAAATTCTTCCTTATGTCCAGCCTGAAACGGTCTTGCAGGAGTTTGTGACCGTTCGACCTCGTCATCCCTTGGGGCGCTCTGGTGAACAGACGTTCCCCCAGATCCTGGTGGCCACCCTTGATAAACTTATAGGTGGCCATCAGATCACATGGTGGCAGGGAGCAGAGCCTGGAAGAGGGCTGGGTTCGACCAGGGCTTTTCCCCTGTTCCTCTCTCTCTCTGGCAGACTCCAGCATTCAAGGCCCAGGGAATTCGGATTCCTCTAACTGATCTACCATTTACCCCTGTGGCGGGCCAGTAGGGGGCGCTCCTGCACTGAGCCGCCCATTGCACTGTGCCCGACCACCTTCCAGGCTCCGAGCGCCTCCCGGGGAGTGCCTCATGTGTGGCCAACTCGCTTCCTGGAGCACACTCGTAAGCCTGGAGTTGCCATTGCCCCCACCCAGGGGTCTGGACTGTTTTTGGCCTCTGCCCCCTGGGGTACACAGGCCTGGTAGCCCTTGAGGGCGCTTGTCCCACTGCGAGAACGTGGGCAGTTTCCTTTAGCCTGAAGCACAAGAATGAGCTTCCCTTGGTCATCTGAGCCAAGGGAATAAAAAAGGAGTCCACCACGCTTGGTACAGTGGAGACCTTTCCTGGTGACAAAGAGGAGGCTTGGGGAAGGGTGCAGGTTAGAGCTATATCACAGAATAACTTCAGAGCAAACAGTGTGGCTAGGTAGCCTTTTGCCACACTTCTGCATTACAGTAAGCTATGGTTCTAGATAAGTTTCTGGTAAGTTAGTCCCAAGGACCATCCGGAGGCGGATTGAGCTTTCCTCTGGAGGCTGCAGGTCATGGTGTGTCCATGGATTTCAAGAGAGACCCCATCTCTGCCTGGTCAGTTGTTCATGTGTCCCAATATTGCTCTCTTTGCTCATCTGGAGCCCAGCTGTGCTCCAGAGGCTGTAAACTTACGCCATGCTTTCCAAAATGGCTCTCTCCCCTCCTCCTGCGCAGTCTGGGGGTCTTTTGAGATCACCATCCTGAGCCAATCCTGGCCAGGTGTTGTTTGATGCTAGCCAATTAATTTGAACTGCATCACCACTACCTCGTGGGGTGACAGGGGCTCCTGCCCCCGCCCGCAGGCTATGAAGTTATTGCCAACACAATTGAGAGGCTGAGTTTCATAGTTTCTAGCATCAGGAGGGAACTGAACAGATCATCAGGTCTGACCCCCTGCCCTTGGCAGGAACGAATGCTGGGATCATAATGCCGCAGCCAGATATCTTTCCAACCTCCTCTTGAAGACCCCCAGGGCAGGGGAGAGCACCACCGCCCTTGGGAGCCCCTTCCAGAGCCTGGCAGCCCTAACCACGAAGTAGCGCCTCCTGATATCGAGCCTGATTCCTCCACAACCCCGGCCTTTGCTCACTCTGGCCGTGCTCCTTCCTTCCCCCCCTGCACCTCTCTCCAGGGGGGATCTGGCCACAGTGACCCTTTGCTGCAAATAATGAATCCAAGCAGGCCTGGGAGGAGATGCAGCAGGGAGGGGCTGCAGGTCCAGGGGTTGCTGCTGTCACGGGGGCCCTGGCAGGTGCCTGCAGCCAGCACGCGTGTGCGGGGCGGGGGGGTCTCTCCATGCGCCGTGTCCTGGCTGCAGGTTCCAGTCCCCTCACGGGCTGTTGCCCCGTCAGCACTGCATGGAAAAGCATGAGCTGTGCTAGGCTGTGGAAAGAGCTGGCTGACAGCAAAGGAACCGGGTGTATTTTGACCCGAGCCGCCCCTGGGCTCAGCACAGACATGCTGGTCACACATCTTCTGTCCGGGCCGCCATCAGTGAGCCTGGCCTCTTCACCTCTCCTCGCCCCCCACCAATGCCCCTGCACAGGGGTCAGGGCTGGTCTGACTGCAGCACCCTTCATGGCCATGATACCTGTGGGGTGGGGAGTAACCCCTATGTGATGTTTGTTCCACAGACAGCCCCCAGTTCATCACTGGGACACCAGAGATTACACCCACTAGCATCAGGCTCGGGTGGGGTTGCACACCCGCTAAGTCCTGCCTGAGGATTTCAGCCATGGAGGTCACATGCCTGCCGGCTGGAGCCCAGGCCAACCCCTGCCAGAGGCCAGCAGACAGCACAGGGGAGAGAACAGGAGGCCGGGCTGGGACACTTACCTGCAGCAACCTGCAACCCTTCACCCTTTACAACGTCACCATCTCTGCACGCTATGGGGCTACCAGATCCTCCCCCAGTGCTGTTGTCTACACGCAGCTGCTCAGGACAAATGAAACAGGTAAGGGGTGGGGGGTGAATCGCAAGCCGTGGGTGGGAGCTGAGGGCTGTGTGCAGAGCTGGGGCAGGGGGAGCAGCTTAGCACGAGATTGCTGCACCCATGTGCAGGGGCAGGGGCAGGGCAGAGCAAGTCTTCTCTTACTTTGGCTACCTGGAAGGAGCTGAATGAGCCCCCAGCTCCTGGTCCTCCCTGGAGAAAGGGCAGAGCCCAGCCACAGCTCCCTGGCCTGCAGCTCTCCCCATGGTGCTGAGCTGTGGGTGCTGGGCCCGGCCCCAGGGCCTGGGCAGTGACCTGCCGTTCCTTTGCGCTAGCGCCAGCCCAGCCCCAGGTAGAGCCGAGGGACCCCAGCACCGGATCCCTGCGCTGGAAGCAGCTGCCGTCGTGCCACGGGGACATCCTCGGGTACCAGGTACTGGGCAGTGGACTCTGGCGTGTGGCCCAGCCAGGAGCGCGGTCTGCGCCGGGGGACAGGGACGGCGCAGGGAGAGGTGGCAGGCGCAGTTGAGCATCTCCCAGGAGGCCGCAGGCGCCACTTGCTGCTCTTCCTGACATGATAAGACTGACCCACCCACGGCGTGTCTGTGCTGTCCATGATGCCCAGAGGCTGCTTTTGCCGCCGCCTTCTTCTTCTGTGTGGGAAGAAATAATGGTCCTGCCAGCGCCTCGTGCTGCTGCGTGTGGCCTGGCCCAGCCCTTCCCTGGGTATACCAGCAAGCAGGCAGCCCCCTGGGAGGTGTCCTGGTGCAGAAGGGCCATGGGATAGCGCTGGCTGGGTCCCAAGGTGGACCCACCATGCTGCCCGTGCAGCACAGGGCTGTGGGTGGGGGGACACTGCCTCCCGGCCCCGGGGACGCCGTGGGGTTTGCTGCCCCAGCTCCTGAGCGGCAATCGGGGGCAGGCCTGAGTCCTCCCAGCGCTGCGCTCTTCCCTGCAGCTGAACATCACCGCTTGGCGAGAGTACGACAGCAGCTTCCTCGAGGGACAGGTGGTGCAGGTGAACGCATCGGTCACTGAGTACAGGCCTCCCCGTTGGAGACCCGGGACCAACTACACGGTGACAGTCCAGGGCCGAACGGCCGCCGGCCTCGGGGAGGCATCGCAATGGGCCTTTGAAACGGAGATTTCAGGTAATGGCCTCTGCCCCCGGAGATGTCCCACTGGGGTGGGAGCAGCCAGAGCCCCCAGCAGCCCCCAGACATCTCCATGGTGGCACCTGCCTCCTCTCTGCTGTGCGGGCCGTGGCATGTGCATGACCCAGTAGACCACGCAGGCGTGGCTCTGAGCCGGAGGCAGGGAGAAATCCTGGGCACGTGCTTCCCTTTTGAGGAGCTCTGGTGCCCGCGGGGGCAGGTCTGGTTCAGCGTGTCCGCTTGGGGAAAACGCGGGGAAACGTTCTCAGCAGCTCTCCTCAGCTCTGCAGCTGCCTCCCTCTGGATGCCAATGGGGCCCAAGCCTGGGCGCCTTCCAGAAGCAATAGCTTCCTGCTCGGGCAGGCGTTTAGCAAGCACAGCTAGGTTGGGAGGTGGTTTCATTTATTCTCTGCTTGATTTTTGTCTCGTTTATTCTCGTTGCCCTTTCAAGTTGCTCCCTTCTGTTACGGTGAGACACCCTCAGCCTGTGCTGGGAAGGGCAGCGTGTGAATGGCAGAAATAAATGGAGCAGCCCCTGGGCCCATGTGATGTAGGAGGTCAGGGCTGGATCTTCCCAGGTCTGTGAATCCCGGCGGGGAGGGAACAGGCCTCTGCTTCCAACTTAACCCACTCCTCTGGGTCAGGACGGAGCATCACTTCACCACCCTCCTGGTGAAAGAGTTTTTCCTAATACCCAACCTCAACGTCTCTTGCTGCAGCCTGAGCCCATTGCTCCTTGTCCTGCCATCTGCCCCCACTGAGGACAGTCCAGCTCCATCCTCTTTGCAACCAAGGAGAAGTCCTTTCCCTTCTCCCTTTTGCCTTTATTGCCTGTTTTGACTGGAAGCCCTTTGGGGCAGACACTTTTTCTCCCCGGGGGTCTGTGGGTCTAGCACCATGCGCCTGGTCTTGGTTAGAGCCTCTCTCACAGCGGTTCTTTGAATTCGAATCCCCTGTCATCAGACTCCAGCCCCCCATATAACTCCTGTGAAATGAGTAGCGCCCCATTTCAAAGATGAACATACCTGTCACAGTGCTTCCCTCCTTGCGGGGGGTGAGATTGGGGAGGTGGGGGATTCTCCAAACAGGGACAAACCTGATCCTGTGCTTATCTGCTTATCTCCTCACACCTCAGGACACCCTTCAAAAGATCTCCTGGCGCCCCAGGGTGCAGCTGGGTTGAAAATCACTGACCGCAGCTGACTTCCTGCCCTTTGGGCGGGGGGCTGGACTCGATGATCTTCTGAGGTCTCCTCCAGCCTGAATGTCTATGACATCTATGAATATCTATCACTGGTTGTTGAGCTCCCCACTCTGCCTAATGATTGATAGCAGGTTCAGGCTTGATATCATAGTAGTTTCATACTTTCTAGGGTCGGAAGGGACCTGAGCAGATCATCTAGTCTGACCCCCTGCCATGGCAGCAAAGAGTACTGGGTCAAACGACCCCAGCAAGGTGTTCATCCAGCCTCCTCTTAAAGTCCCCCAGAGTAGGAGCCTGCACCACTTCTCTTGGAAGCTGGTTCCAGACCCTAGCCGCCCTGACCGTGAAGTCGCGCCTCCTGATATCTAGCCTGAATCTACCCTCTGCCAGCTTGTGACCATTATTCCTGGTCACTCCTGGTCATGCTCGGGGGAACAGGGACTTCCCCAGTGCCTGCTGGTCCCCCCTGACTAGTTTGTAACAGGCCACTAGATCCCCCTCAGCCTTCTCTTGTGGAGGCTGAACAGGTTCAGGTCCCGTCGCCTCTCCTCGTAGGGCCTGCCCCGCTGCCCCCTGATCATGAGAGTGGCCTCCTCTGGACCCTCTCCATGCTGTCCACATCCCTCCTGAAGTGCAGCACCCAGAACTGGACGCAGTACTCCAGCTGTGGCCTGACCAGTGCCGCACAGAGGGGGAGGGTCACCTCCCTGGACCTGCTCGAGATGCGTCTGTGGATACATGACAAGGTGCAGTTGGCCTTCCTGACCGCGTCCCCACACTGCCGGCCCATGTTCATCTTGGAGTCAATGATGACCCCCAGATCCCTTTCTGCCTCCGTGCTGACAAGAGGGGAGTCCCCTAACCTGTAGGTATGGTGCCGGCTGTTCCTCCCCAGGTGCATCACCTTGCAGTTGTCTCTGTTGAAACCCATACTATTCTCATCCGCCCACCCCTGTAACCTGTCTAGGTCTGATCATAGCCTGTTGCTTCCTTCTAGCGTGCCCACATTCCCCCACATCTTAGTGTCAGAGTGCTTTTTACCCCCTTGTCCAAGTCACTGCTGAAAATGTTGAACAGTGCGGGCCCGAGGACCGAGCCCTGGGGGACCCCACTGCCCACATCCCTCCAGGTTGAGAAGGACCTATCCACTACCACCCTCTGGGTGCGGCCCTCCAGCCAGTTGGCCACCCATTGGACTGTGTGGGTGTCGACACCACAGCCCCTCAGTTTCTTAATGAGAACGGGGTGAGAGACAGTGTCGAAGGCCTTCAGAAAGTCCAGGAAGACGGTGTCCACTGCTACCCCTGCATCTAATGATCTGGTGATCTGGTCATAAAAGGCCACCAGGTTGGTCTGACAGGACCTGCCACTGATGAACCCGTGTTGGTTGCCCCTAAGCATGCAGTCCCCTGCTGGCCCCTCCTGGATGTGTACCAGCATAATTTTCTCAAACAGCTTGCCTGGGATTGAGGTAAGACTAACTGGTCTATAGTTTCCCAGGTCCTCCTTTCTCCCTTTTTTGAAGATGGGAATCACGCTGGCCCTCTTCCAATCCTCCAGCACCACACCAGAGCACCATGAGTGCTCGTAAAACCGTGCCAGGGGTCCTGCAATGATCTTGGCCAATTCCTTCAGAACTCTAGGGTGGAGATCCTCCGGACCGGCTGACTTGAATGCATTGAGCCCCTCCACAAGCTCCCTAACTAGTTCCTTGCTAAACCTTGGCCCAGGTGTGCTTCCCCCGGGGCCCGAGGGGGGCCCAGCAGGGAGGTGGCTGTTCTGGTCCCTATTGAGGAAGACAGAGGCAAAGAAATTGTTAAACATGTTAGCTTTGTCATCTGGTGTGATGACCAAATTTCCCAACGCTCCTGCAAGGGCCCCACATTACCCGGGACCTTCTTTTTGCCCCCTATGTATTTAAAAAAGGACTTCTTGTTGTCCTTAATCTGAGAAGCTAGTCCTAATTCCATCTTTCCCTTGGCCTTCCTAACTGCCCCCCTACATCTATGAGTGACTGCAGTATAGTCATCCCTGGTGATGACCCCTTCTTTCCATTGGGTGTAAGCCTCCTTTTTAGCAAGGAGACGTTCCCAGATGCTTTTGGTGAGCCATGGAGGCTTGTGTGCTCTCCTGCTCCCTTTGATCCTCATTGGGATTACCTTCCTTTGGGCTTGGAGGATCGTCTCCTTAAGGAGCGACCTCTTTCCTTGGACACCTGGCTCCCCTCCCCTCCGGGACCTCAGTGCTTCTCCAACTATCCTTCTTAGCTCGGTGAAGTCTGCCCTCCTAAAACCTAGGGCCCTGCCTTACTGCCGGCCTTTTCCACCTTGCGCTGGATGGTGAATCCCAGCAGGCGATGATCGCTGTCGCCCAGGGGGTCGAGCCCCCGCAGCCCCCGCACCAGGTCATCACCCGTGGCCAGCACCAGGTCCAACAAGGCATCTCCCCGGTGGGGCTGGGCACTCCTGGGTTAGATGGAGGTCCTGCACTCTGGCCAAGAACCTGCGTGAGCGGTCAGCCCTGGCTGAGTGCTCTTCCCAGCAGATGTCCGGGAAGTTCAGGTCCCCCATGACTGCCACATCCCTAGCCTTCACTACCTCTGTGAGCTGACCCAAGAATTCCTGGTCAAGCTCTTCTCCCCGGTTGGGAGGCCTGTAGTAGACTCCCACCGTTAAGTCTCTTTTCCCTCGACTGCCTTGTACTCTAACCCAAAGCACTTCAGAGTGCCCCTCCCCTGACTCCTTGCTAATTAACGAGGATGTGTATTCCTCCTTAATATAGAGCGCCACGCCCCCAACTCTCCTTCCTATCCTGTCCCTCCTGTACAGCTGATACCCCTCGACATTCACCGCCCAGTCATGTGTTGAGTCCCACCACGTTTCCATGACCCCCACTATGTCTGGGCTGGTGTGAGCTAGCAGCAGGGTGAGTTCCTCCTGCTTGTTTCCCATAGTACGAGCATTTGTGTAGAGGCATCAGGAGGCGCTACTTCATGGTTAGGGATGCCAGGCTCTGGAATGGGCTCCCAAGGGAGGTGGTGCTCTGCCCTGCCCTGGGGGTCTTCAAGACAAGGTTGGATAGGTAGCTGGCTGGGGTATTATGATCCCAGCATTCGTTCATGCCAAGGGCAGGGGGTCAGACCTGATGATCTGTTCAGGTCCCTTCTGATCCTAGAACCTATGAAACTCAAACTCTCAATTGTTTTGGCAATAACTTCATAGCCTGGGGGCGGAGCCTATGCCCCTGTCACAACACTAGGTAGTGGTGATGCAGTTGAAAGTGATGCAGTGCTGATGCAGTTCAGACTGCCCAGGAGGAGGGGAGAGAGCCATTTTGGAAAGCATGGCGTAAGTTTACAGCCTCTGGAGCACAGCTGGGCTCCAGATGAGCAAAGAGAGCAATATTGGGACACAAGTGAACAACTGACCAGGCAGAGATGGGGTCTCTCTTGAAATCCATGGACACACCATGACCTGGCAGCCTCCAGAGGAAAGCTCAATCCGCCTCTGGATGATCCTTGTGAGTAACGTACCAGAAACTTATCTAGAACCATAGCTTACTGTAATGCAGAAGTGTGGCAAAAGGCTACCAAGCCACACTGTTTGCTCTGAAGTTATTCTGTGATATAGCTCTAACCTGCACCCTTCCCCAAGCCTCCTCTTTGTCACCAGTAAAGGTCTCCACTGTACCAAGCGTGGTGGACTCCTTTTTTATTCCCTTGGCTCAGATGACCAAGGGAAGCTCATTCTTGTGCTTCAGGCTAAAGGAAACTGCCCACGTTCTCGCAGTGGGACAAGCGCCCTCAAGGGCTACACGGCCTGTGTACCCCAGGGGGCAGAGGCCAAAAACAGTCCAGACCCCTGGGTGGTGGCAACAGCAACAGCAACTCCAGGCCTCTGGGTGTGCTCCAGGAAGGGAGTTGGCCAGCTGTGAGGCAGCCCATGGGAGGCACTTGGAGCCTGGTAGGTGGTCGGGCACAGTGCAGTGGGCGGCTCAGTGCAGGAGTGCCCCCTACTGGCCCAGCCACAAGGGTAAATCGTAGATCAGTTAGAGAAACCCAAATTCCCTGGGCCTTGAATGCTGGTGTCTGCCAGAGGGAGAGGAAAAGGGGAAAAGCCCTGTTCAAACCCAGGTCACTCTCCCTTCCAACCTCTGCTCCCTGCCACCATGTGCCACAAGAGATGGGCAAGATGCACCAGGGTCTGACCCAGGACACGGCAGCTCCTCTGTTTTTATGATGAATCAAGTCATAGATTTCATAGACATTAGGGCTGGAAGGGACCTCAGAAGATCATCGAGTCCAGCCCCCCGCCCAAAGGGCAGGAAGTCAAGAGGGGTCATAAGATCCCAGCAAAATAAGCATCCAATTTGCTCTTGCAGGTGTTCAGTGTAGGTGCTTAAACCAGCTCCGATGGCAGGCTGTTCCCGACCTTGGGGACTCGGACAGTAAAGAAATTCTTCCTTATGTCCAGTCTGAAATGATCTCGCAGTAGTTTATGACCGTTCGACCTCGTCCAGGGCCTCACAGCCACCGGCCTGGGGGAGGCATCACAATTGGCCTTTGAAATGGAAATGTCAGGTAATGGCCACTGCCCCCAGGTTGTGCCAACAAACAGTGCCCCAGGATGCGCCGATGCTGAGAGCAGCCTGGAGCCCTGGTATGTGGCTGTGACAGGACCATGGGTGCCTGTGTTGCAGGGAAGCAGGAGTCCAGCCCAGTGGGGACCACGTTTGGGTACGTGGCCGTGACCATGGTCGTGCCTCTGGTGGTGGCTGCTGGAGCCCTGCTGCTGTGGGTTGTGCTGTGCAGGTCAGTTTGGGGCATGTCTTAGGCCTGTTCTGCTAATCCCTGACAACTGCTGGGGGTTGAAGCAGGGACAGGAGCAGGGTGGGGGTGAGACGTGGCCCCAGGTGCTCTCTGGGGGTCGCTCCGAGGGCAGCGGTGTAGAGACCCCCAGCCCACCCCTCTGCACACAGGGTTGCTGTGTAGCCAGGGTAGAAATACAGGGAACTATGACAACCCCGGTGGCCACACAACCCTGACCCAGCTCCAAGTACCCTCCAAACTCACCTCTCACAGCTTGGTGTCATTGTTTGATTGGAGGGGAGGCTGCCTAATGTGTCCTAGAGCAATCCTCTGTTCATTTAAATACCAGGTAGTTCTGCCCAGGCACCTGCAGCCTTCAGGGATAATCACAGCTTCTGACCACCTCTACAGCCATGCCCATGCCTGGCATGAGCTTCGGCTCCTGAGCCCCCTGGCCCTTATCGCTGTCCTTTTTTTGCACTGGCCTCCTGGCCCTTGCCCAAGCACATCTTTCTTCTTCCTCCCTTTTTCTCTTTGGACTTTAAACTTCATTGCCCCTCCACCATCCCGCCCCAGGTCTAGGACTATGGCATGCCCTGAATCAAGGCTACTCGCCTGTCTGTAAATAATGGCGTGCCTCCTGACAATGGACAAACTCTTCTGAGAAAGACAGATGAAACACACTGTGTCCAAACACGAACCATGGCTACCTGTCTGCATGACAAGGACTCTCCCTTGCCTCCAGTGCTATTCCTAATGGGCACCAGCACCCTGTTGGCCTTCCTTCATAGCAGCCCCCTTGCCAGCTAGGAGAGCCCCTGCATTCCCCTTACCCTGCAGCTCTTGTGCCAGCAGCCTCCAGGCCCAAACTTCCCCTCCGGGTTCAAACCCTATGATCATACCCCTCCCTGGCCCTGGCCCTGGCCCTGGCCCGGGCCCTACTGGGCAGGTGCCTCCCTGGGCTGTCCAAGGTGTTACCTGGGTCACATTGCTGGGTCAGTCTCGGGGTGGCTCCCTGCTGCTGGTCTCTGCTGTGCTCCAATCCTGTCTCCTGTGCAAGGCTCTAGCCCACGGAGCTCCAGTAGCACAGCTAGCTCAGTATTAAGGGCTGGCATCAGGTAACTCCCCCGGTACCTGTTCCCTGGCCGCTTTATCCACCTGAGGCTCTCTCTGCTTCTCCTTCACCCTTACAATAACAGGACCCTGTTGTGCTCCCTTGCAGCCCAGCACCTCCTCTCCCAGTCTCAGCTGGGCTGGGACTGGGGCTGGAGCTGTACCTACCTGACACCTTTGGCTTCTGTGGGCCTGGAGCAGGGGGGCACACCATGCTCTGGGTCCCTCAGGTTACCCCAGCACAGACCCTGTGGGGCCATACAGCTGCCCTTCCAGGAGTGGTGCTGAGCCCAGAACAGTGGCACAGAGATGCAGGTAGGCATTGGCTTTCCTCATGGCCCTTTGTCCACGTTCAAATGTCTTTCCTCTTGCAGGCGGCGCCAGGCCAGAGCAAGGAGCTCAGGGCAGGAGCACTATGCAGGTAGGAGCCTGGGGTCCCCTCCCACATACAACCCTGGCTGGTGGCAGTTCCTGGAAGCTGTGGTCTGCAGAAAGGGGGGGCCCTTCTTGCTGGGGGCTGCCTGAGGGGCATGGTGGTCCCTGGAGTAGGGCAGATGCCAGTGGTTCCAGAACCCCATGGCACACAAGCACCTCATTCCTGGGGGGAGGCAGGATGCACCAAGGGCCCAGTGGAGCTGAGGGCAGGTGAGTGACTCTGCCAGGACAGTGACATTTTCCTACTCCCCCCCACCCCCCAATCACAGAGCTCCAGCCCCGTGACCCATCGGACATCTACTGCCGCATCCAGGGCCCTCTGCCAGCAGTGCCTGAAGCTGCTGAGAATGGTATCCCTGCCTTGGCCCTGAAGGCCTGAGCCACTGCCATGCTGGACACACACGGTGAGCCTCTCCCCTCTGCAGGCCAAGACATCAGAGCTGCAGTGACAGTTCCTGCACTCTCCAGGCATCAGGAGATGAGCAGAGGCCTCTGGACCACCTGCAGGACTTGAGCGTGTGGCAAGATAGGGCCCATGTGTCCCCCAACCCTGTGCTGTTTTTCCCTTGCCAAATCCTGCCTTCCAGTCCAGGCAACCTCAGCCTCATTTGGCCACAGAACACACTCCAGTCCTTATCCTCGGTCCACTCAGCAGAAAATCAGGTTTTGGAAGGCCCCAGTCACCCCCTTTCCATGGCCTCTGCCTCCCGTCCAGCCACAACCCAGCCGCCTCGGGGAAACAGAAACCAAAGAACGCAAGTGACAGCCTCAGCTCAAAGGAGTGTCCCACATGGGGCTCGCCGCACCCCTTGGGGTTGGGCTCCACGTGGAATGGAAAACACACCAGAAAGAGCCTGGAGGACTTAGCTTGTCTCCTATGCAGGTCCCAGCTTCTCTTCCCTCGGGGCGGCCTCCTGCGCCTCGTGCCCCTCCAAGAAGGGTTCCTCCCCAGTGGCTTCCACAGCCAGACTGTCTGCCCTGGCTGCAGGCTTGGGTTTATATAGGGCTCCCTGGGTCACATGACCCCTCTACTTCCTCTCCCTGGGGTATCACGCTCTGCCCGCGTCTGGGCCTGAAGCCCCCTCCCCTTGGAATTTTTACAGCCCAGCCCATCACGCAGACACAAGGGTAACCCAGGAAAGGGGGTGAGCTGGTCCCTTACTGCAGAGAGACAGACTGGGGGCAGGGGCGGGGGCAGTGATTTCTCCACAATACCTGTGGCAGGTTCCAGCATGAAGTCTGGTTCTGTGTCAGGGGTCACAGCCATCTTATAGATTCATAGATTCATAGATTCATAGATGCTAGGGTCGGAAGGGACCTCAACAGATCATCGAGTCCGACCCCCTGCATAAGCAGGAAAGAGTGCTGGGCCTACATTACCCCAGCTAGATACACATCCAACCTTCGCTTGAAGACCCCCAGGGTAGGGGAGAGCACCACCTCCCTTGGGAGCCCGTTCCAGACCTCGGCCACTCGAACTGTGAAGAAGTTCCTCCTAATATCCAATCTAAATCTGCTCTCTTCTAGCTTGTGGCCATTATTTCTTGTAACCCCCGGGGGCGCCTTGGTGAATAAATACTCACCAATTCCCTTCTGTGCCCCCCTGACGAACTTATAGGCAGCCACCAGGTCGCCTCTCAACCTTCTCTTGTGGAGGCTGAAAAGGTCCAGTTTCTCTAGTCTCTCCTCGTAGGGCTTGGCCTGCAGGCCCTTAACCATACGAGTGGCCCTTCTCTGGACCCTCTCCAGGTTATCCGCATCTTTCTTGAAGTGCGGCGCCCAGAATTGCACGCAGTACTCCAGCTGCGGTCTGACCAGCGCCCGATAGAGGGGAAGTATCACCTCCTTGGACCTATTTGTCATGCATCTGCTGATGCACGATAAAGTGCCATTGGCTTTTCTGATGGTTTCGTCACACTGCTGACTCATGTTCATCTTGGAGTCCACTAGGACTCCAAGATCCCTTTCCACTTCCGTGCCACCCAGCAGGTCATTTCCTAGGCTGTAGGTGTGCTGGACATTTTTCCTCCCTAGATGCAGCACTTTGCATTTCTCCTTGGTGAACTGCATTCTGTTGTTTTCTGCCCACTTGTCTAACCTGTCCAGGTCTGCTTGCAGCTGTTCCCTGCCCTCCGGCGTGTCCACTTCGCCCCATAGCTTAGTGTCATCTGCAAACTTGGACAGAGTACATTTCACCCCCTCGTCCAAGTCGCTGATGAAGACATTAAAGAGTATCGGTCCAAGGACCGAGCCCTGCGGGACCCCACTGCCCACACCCCTCCAGGTCGAAACCGACCCATCCACCGCGACTCTCTGGGTGCGCCCCTCCAGCCAATTCTCCACCCACCAGACTGTGCAGTCATCCAAGTCACAGCCCCTTAACTAGGAAAGTTTAGGTTGTCTAAACCTAAACTCATGGATGGTCTGGGTTGGCTTGGACAAGGCTGACCCTGCCTCAGGCAGGCTTTGGACTAGCTGTGATCTCTGGAGCCCCACTGCTGTGAGATTCTGAGTTCTTGCATCCTGGAAACCAGACGTGTATAGTCACTCTTTGCTTTATCTCTTTAAGCCAATTTCTTATCCACCAAAGTGGACATTCCCTGCAATCCAGTGCCTACCTGACTAAGTTAAGAGACTCTGATGAGGGACCTTATCTAGGGCTTTTAGGAAGTCCAAATATACTATGTCAACTCAATATCCTTGACCGACCTACTTACTGACACCCTCAGAGCGTGCTAGTGGGTTGGTAAGGCGTGATTTCCCCTTGACAAAGCTGTGTGGATTCTTCCCCAGCAAGTCATGTTCATCAATTTGCTGAACAGTTCTTTTATAATAATAATAATAATTATGGTCTCTCCCAGTTTTTCAGGATCGGAAATTAGGCTCACCTGCATACAGTTCTCTGCATCCCCTCTGTGGCAGGAAGCCACCTTTGTTTCTTCCTAAAATCTCTGTGCTGTGACAATGTGGTTAGGATGGGCCCAGCAGAGGAGATGCACCCTTACCCTATCCCTTTAGGTAACCTGAGCTGGACACATTCCTGAGGCAGGGGGAAACCTGCTCCCTCTGCCTATGTGACAAGAGCACCAAGAGACGCGGCACCCCGTGGTGTACTTAAACCAGAAGTTAATCCCTCGGGAGCAGAACCTGTCATCTGTGGAGAAGGAGCGTTTGGCAATCGTCTGGGCACTGAACAAGCTGAGGCCCCATTTATGGGGGCAGAAATTCACCGTCCTATCGGCCCATGCCCCACTGCAGCAGCTGCAGACGATGCAAACCTCCAATGCCAAGCTGCAGCGATGGGCCCGGCAGCTTCAGGAGTTCAACTTCACCGTCGAGCACACCCAGGGAAGCCAGAACGTGGTCGCAGATGCCCTGTCACGAAAGGACTCGGGGTCGTGGGTCGGATGGACTCAGGCCCGCCTGAGAGAGCTCTGGAGGGGGAGTTCCTTTATATGCTATCAAGTTTTATATGTGTTATTGTTAGGATCAGTATTATGTGTTGCGTCATTTCTCTTTAGGTGTGAAAGGCAACCCTTCCAAGCAAAGCACGCTTGTCTCCATAGCTCTGTAAAGCTAGGTGTCCAAGCTTTTAAAGGAGGGGAGGAAGGAAGGGCAGCAAGCCACCTTTGTTTCTACCCAAAATCTCTGTCTCCCCCAAAACTCATGGCTTGAGCCGTGCTGTAAAAAGGCTTCTCTCCTTCTTCTTGGTCCAGGCCCTTGTATCGCCTTTCTGACCTCAGCAGCCCAGTCCCATAGAAGCCAGCAGTGTTGGCAACTAGCCGACCCATTTAAAAAGCATCGCTGGTGAACTGGGCAGGTGGGCAGGGGCCTTTCCCTCCCCCCACCCAGGGGAACAGGGGGACCACCCCCTGGGCTTTTGTCACGTAGGCAGGGAGGAAAATCCCCCCTCCCTTAGGAATTCAACCCCAGTGTCCCCGGCTGGCAGGGACAGATTCCCAGGGAGAGTCGCAGACGGTGGCATTTCTGCCACAGCTAAGTGCACTGAGAAGCATTTAGCCAATGACAGGTACTTTAATTCTTCAGAGTACAGAAATGACGTAAGGCCGCAGACCCAGGTCCCTTCTCTAGCTGTGCTTAGCAATTACTCTCCAGGCCTCCTCCTAGTAGGCTAGTTTACAAAATGCTGATTTGCAGGGGGAAGGGGGTTCTTAAATGCAGGTTTATATATCTTGTGGCTTCACTGTGCTGGGGAGTTTAAACTAGTCCTGGGGTAGAGAGCACCATGAACACACATGGCTGATACCTTTGTTGTAGCCTGGTGAAAGGTGAAGGTTACCAAGGACTTTCCAGGGCACAAACTAGGCGTGCAGCCACCCGGTGCACCCGAGAGAGGAACGAGAGCGGCTCTGACACCGCCAGGGGTTTCCGTCTCCAATGAGGAAGCCTCTTGCACCACATGCAGCGCTGAGCGTCTGCTTCCTCCCTCTGCTCCTTTCTCGCTCCCGCAGAAGCGCTGAGAAGGGCTCGGCGCGAGGCTGAGGTCGCCCCGGGGCTCTGCACTGCCATGGCCATGCGGGTGTCAGCTCTGGCCATGCTCCTGGCTCTTCCATCCCTCCTGTGTCTGCAGGATCCGGCACTGCCCAGTTCCAGCAAAGCAGAAGGAGGCACGAGTTCAGGTAGGACCTGACTCGGGTTTGCTGCTCCCCCCGGGACCTGGTCCCAGGTGCGGGCTCACTCCATGGCCGTGCCAGAGCCTGGGGGGCTCCAGCACCACGCAGCGCGTCGGGGGGAGGCAGCAGGAGCCACAGGACAGCCGGGGCCGTGCGTGCTTCTGGGGCCAGGATGCTTTCCTGGGAGCTGCAGGCAGGGCGGGATCCCCCTCTGCAACGGAGCGAGCACGCCGTGCACGTGGCCCTATAGCAGCCTACGGGCGAAGAAGTTTGAGTCCTGCCCCGGGGCAGATTCAGTGGGTTTCTGCATCTCTGAATGAGGACCAGCCAGCCACCCTGGGCACTTCTCTCATTTGGAGACACGCCGACTGTCCTGGAAAGCCTAGAGCCAGGACTCGCCGGCTGTGCGCAGCCCGTTGCTGCCTTCTCGCTTGCTCACGGGAGGGGTGTGGTGCACGTGGCCGAGTGGGATTTCCTGTAGCCGAGGCACCTGTGAACCACAGCTTTCTGCTGGGCTGGCAGCATCCCGAACAGGGCAACGCAGGAAGAATCGGCCACGACTGCTCGCTGCCGGGGTAGCGTGCCTGACCTATGAGTCATTATGTCTGCTGGAAAATGTGGTGTAGATAGGTCTTCCCATAACAATAACAGGCTTGTCGTGTGCTCTGTGATGCTTATCTCTTGTGGCTGCAGAAACCCTTCTTCTGCATCGGGGTGATTTTTATTGCCCCCTTGATAGAGCAGGGGACTGTGGGTATGAAATGGGACAGGAAGAGGGTCTGTGTAGGCCTGCGCTATACATCGAGAGAAACTAAATGCCCTTCCTTTAGGTGAGGCCGGAGCCCGGGGCAGTGCATGCAGGGACCCGATGCTGTTGTTTTCTGGGCTATAGCTCCCCTGAGGATAAAGACAGACCCTCCTTCTCCAGGACTGTCTGAAACCCACCCGACAGCTCACTAGACAGCTCTTCTCAGCGACCCCGGTACCGTGGGTCTCCCCAACTCACTTACAGAGGGCAACGGACTGGCTACACGGGTCCTGGTGTGATGCTGAGGGTGGGATGCTATCTTGGTATCCCACCGATAAGGGCCGTCCCCTGCGGGCTGTTTTAGGGGGCTGCGAGGTGGCAGGGTGACTCCAGGCAGGACTGACGGGGGATTCCTAGACAGGGAGCCCCGGCTCTGGTTTCAGATGCAGACGGCTTCGCTGGGGCTGCCGGCTTTCACAAAAAGAGGACAGGGCAAACCACTGTGGGGCCCCAAGACACAATATTTTTGGCAGCAAGGGTGGGCTCTTCATTTGCACTGATGCCTGGAGCCCAGAACTATACCTTGCATTCGATAGCTTCTCTCACTTTTTCCCAGCCGTGCCGTTGGCTCAATCCAAGATCTCACCTACAAAAACCCTCGCCTCTCCCAGCACCGTAAGAAAATCCTTTCCTATTATTAGATCTGTGGATTCGAGAGACTACATATGACACCCAGTTAGTGTCACATAATGATAGTGGAAAAGTGGGCAAGAGAAAGCACGTTCCTTTTTCTGTGGGAGTTCATTCTGGAGCATCGCGGCGGTTTGGATTCGCCCACGCAGTTTCCATGAGGCCATGTGGTTCATTGGGCGAGATACAGCTCATGCTTTGGAAGATCTGTGGGTTCAGATGCTTATGTTGTGGAGGTGTTAACAAGGGCAGCCGGATGGCAAGGGATCTTTAGTGTCTGGCTGCTCAGTCCCCACCATTAAATGGTCACAACCAATGCTTGTAACTGCAGGAGGCTGAACTGTGGGAACAGGATGTCTAGGGGAGCTTTCCCAGGCTTTCGTATATACTGTGGCTATAACTGGTCTATGCCATGTGGAGGGCGGTGGAGTCTCCATCCTTGGAGGTTTTTAAGACCTGGGCAGACAAAGCCCTGGCTGGATGCTGTAGTTGGGGCTGGTCCTGCTTGGAGCAGGGGGTTGGACTAGATGTGACCTCCTGAGGGCCCTTCCAGCCCTCATTTTCTATTACTTTCTCCCATTGAGTCCCATCAGTGAGCTGTACCATAAATGAAACAGGCCCATATACCCAGGTAGCCATGCTTGCACTCCCTGTAGTTATTGTATACTTCCATAGTAGTTTGGGGTCAGAAGGGACCTGAACACATCATCTAGTCTGACCCCCTGCCACTGGCCGGAGCACATGCTGGGATCACACGACCCCAGACAGGTGATCATCCAACCTCTTTTGGAATTTACCCAAGGTAGGAGCAAGGACCACTTCCCTGGGAAGTTGGTTCCAGATCCTAGCCACCCTAACAGTGAAACGGTGCCTCCTAATCTCTAACCTGAACCTATTCTCCAGCAGCTTCTGGCCATTGTTCCTCGTCACCCCAGGTGGTGCTGGGGAGAATAGGGCCCTTCCTATTTGCTGCTGATCTCCCCTAATGACTTTGTAGGCAGCCACCAAATCCCCCATCAGCCTCCTTTTGCTGAGGCTGAACAGGTTCAGGTCCCTTAGTCGCTCCTCGTAGGGCCTGCCCTGCTGCCCCCTGATCATGCGAGTGGCCTCCTCTGGACCCTCTCAAGGCTGGCCACATCCCTCTTGAAGTGCGGCGCCCAGAACTGGATGCAGTACTCCAATTGAGGCCGGACCAGTGTCGCATACAGGGGGAGGATCACCTCTTTGGACCTGCTTGAGATGCATCTGTGGATGCACGACAAGGTGCGGGTGGCCCTGTTGGCTGTGGTCTGGCATTGGCAGCTCATGTTCATCTTGGAGTCAATAATGACTCCAAGATCCCTTACCACCTCTGTGCTCATAAGGGAGCGCTCCCCAGCCTGTCTGTGTGCTGTGGATTCCTTTTCCGCGGGTGCAGCACCCTGCATTTGTCTACATTGAACCCCATCCTGTTACCATCCACCCACTTCTGTAGTCTGTCTAAATCTAATTGCAGCCTCTTGCTCCCTTCGAGCGTGCCTACCTCCCCCCCACATCTTGGTGTCATTGGCAAACTTGGACAGCGTATCTTCCACCCTGT